>NW_028278793.1:0-255327 GCF_059751315.1 Micrasema longulum
TGACCTCAGACATCTTTTTTATGAGATTGAAAAGGATAAAATCTCCCACTTACATCTCTGGTAAGCAGCTGGCCAGACTATTGATGTGGTCACCGAGCCTTTGTTGGTACAACGAGCTGAATTTTCTTATCTCGTCTTTTACTGGAGGCACTTGTAAATAGTCGTGCATTTTGGTGTTCCTGGCAAACCTGGGGGCATTCACTATGGCTCGCAATACCTTATTTTGAAAGCGTTGTAATATTTCAACATCGGAGTCACTCGCCGGGCCCCACAATAATGAAATATAACTTTTTTACATTTTTAAAGTTGTAAAGGTCTAAGAAACACTGTGCGGTAAATAAAATAAAATTTTGTTACTTATTAGTAGCATGAGCAGTATTTTTAAATTTCTGATTTTGAATTCCCGCATAAACGTTAATTTCATTGGCCACGCCTCTAATACATCACAATTCATGTTTATTTGTTCCAGACCATTTAAATTTGTTTAGAAAATTGTCACGAGTCTTGACGTCACAACTATCAAGGCCAAACATGTCGCGTTTTTCTAGTGACGTATATAAAAAAATATTTTTTTATATTTATGAATGGAAACGTTTCTCCACAATATCCATATTGATTTTGAAAATGCAATTAATTATTTTTAATCCATTTCACATATTTTTATTGGTGTTCGTAGTATGTGATATTTTCCAATTGTATTCTAATATCCACACTAGTTTGAGTATTAATTTGCCATCATCATCATTTTCTTTCCGCTACTAATGGTCATAGGGCACTGTGTACACTTTAAAGTGTTTTTTTTATTACATGAAGGTCCGATGATCTGTCTTACACTTCAAGTACCAGTCTAGGGACTATTAAACATTCTAGTGTAAAAACACCCTTTTAAATAAATATTTAGTAAAACTTAGTACGCGAGTAATTTATTTTGTAGTGAAACCTTTGATGTCTTCCCATGATGATGTCACTATACATATATAGCATGATATTTACAATTTATTGGCATTCTTTGTTTTAACAAGGTGTTTTTGGCTTTTTTTGCCTATGTCGTAGTGAATGAAGAATTTTAGAAGGATCCGGAGTTCGATTCCTGGGAGGGTCGGCATAAAATAATTGCCTACATATATTTTTATATTCGTGCTTCAATTTTTAATATTAGCGGTATGTTTTTTAATTAACATTTATGTTTCATTTTCTTTTTTTTTTTTTATATATTTATTTATGTTTATTCAGAAAAACAACAGCAATACAAAAACATTATAAAAAAAGCGTAAAATAAAGCCAAATCAGTTTTCCACAAAAATACAATTATAAAAATCAAGTTCAGTTGGATATTAATTCATAGAAGTGTATGTGTGCGAGTTTTTTGTGTGAGGATGCGTGTGTAAGTGAGTGGAGTTTGGTTTTGGTAGGTATGTGAATATGTGTGTGAGGGTGGTTTTATGGGCGAGTGTGTGTTTAATATGAGTAAATAGAAAAATCTTAAATTTATAATGTAAAAATATATTTTTTTTGTAAAAAACCTAATTTCTTTCAAATAAAAGTTTTTAATTCTTGTTTTAAAAGTGAGTTTACTGCAGTTAAATATGTCTCTGTTATTAAAAAATACATTACAATAACGCGCCGAGCGAATCAGAGGAGAGTTCTGTGCATAGTTGGTGCGAACTGTAGGTACATGAAAAAGATATTTTTTCGTGTGACGGGTGCGGTAGCCAGTTTTATTATTGATCGTATATTTTCTAATTTATTTTTCATATTTTGATTTTATTATTGTTATTTTAATTTTTTCATTTGTTAAAAAAAACACACCAAAAAGAAGGTCTGGCCTGAACACATGAATTTCTTAGCTAGTCAAGACTTGATAATAGAACCTCTCTACATTGTAAAACTGTTAAATAAATGTACAGTACTGTGCGAATTCCTTGTAATTATAAAATACGTGTTTTTTTAATATTTTGAGTTACAGGTGACGTAAAATCATAACTTTCTTTTATTTAATACGATGTATGTCTTTCTTCTGCTTTTATAACAGCCTGAATACGTTTTGGCATGGAATCAATTAAACTTCGAAGATTTTATTTTATTTTGTCATTTCAAAACCACATCTGAATACCAAGCTTCAATCATCGTTATCTTTGTGGTGCAGTCCAATTTTTGTATCCTAGATTAACAAATCGCCTACAAATCTTTTAAAGAGTTGAGGTCAGGTGAATTTTCAGGCCAGTCTAAAAGAGTTATCTTTTTATCATTCAAATACTTAAGCATAAACTTTGATACGTGACAAGGAGCTAGGTCTTGTTGAAATACAGCCCCACCATTAGGACAACATTGACTAAGTTCTGTACTCAAGTGTTGCTCTAATAGAGCTTTATACATAAGGTTATTCATCATTTTTTTTCTATTGGTATCAAAGATTCGGTTCCCATATATGAAAAGCAGCCCCAAAACATCTTCTTCACAGGATATTTCACCGTTTGATAAATATGAGCTACAGTAAGTTTTTCATCCCCACTTTTTCTAATAAATTTTGTGCGATATCCGTGCACAAAAAAGTAGGTTTCATCTGAAAACAGCACTTTTTTCCAGTCTTCTACAGTCCATTCGGTATATTTTGTGGCCACAATGAGCCTTTGCTTCATCATACGTGCCGTCAAGAGTTATTTCTTCTGTGGTCAAATTGCTTTCCTTCCAGATTCAATGAGTACTGTTGAGTCATGTATCATCAATCCAGTAGCTGCCAAATCTCGTTGAAGTTCGTTACTTGTTTTTTTGTGTTTTAATTTACTATTTCTGATTAAAGATATTTCATCTCGGACACTAGTTTTCCGGTTTCTTCCACATTTTTCCAATTCTCTTTGCATTAACTAACCCTGTTTCTCTTTTTGGACTAATAATCTTGCTGACTACTCTCTGACTCAGAAAACATTAATTTGCATTCTCTTTCTGAGTCATTGATTCATATTCGCTTAAGTTTATAACCTTTTCTCTTTTCTCGGCGTGATATCCGTGATTTAAACCAACTCAAAAACACTGTTCAATATGCAAGCAATTTATAAAATTAATCCTTTATTGAGAAAAATGTAAAAAAAAACAGATGGTACACTAACAGACACACAGTAAATCATAATTTTGGCACTAAACAACTGTCAAATTGACATACTCGTATAAGTGTTGTTTTTCGTAAAAAAATACAAAAATTAATCTAAATTCATTCATTCGCACAATACTGTATAAATAAATGAGGTGGTTTTAGAATGCAACATTTAGATGTCCCTGGTTTGGCACCTTATGCGTAAGACAGATTACCTCACCTTCCTGTAACAGATAATCAAGATACGCTGCATTTGATTTAACAATGCAGCGTCTTATGCGCAAACGAGTAAAGATAGGGGTTTGATGTTGCATTTGTTACGTGTTGTAGACTGTCTTTGTGATTCATTCGGAGCAGGCGAATAATATGCAGCAACAGCAACTCTAGAGACATAATTGTTATATTATGTGGTTCGGCTTAGCCCAAACATAAAAATAGGCCGGGTAAAGACAAGCCACGAAACTAGTAGTCACCATAAAAAATCCAACCAACGTCTCACGGAAAAAAAAGTCGTTACAATCATAATTTTTTGTCTCATTAACATATTTTTTAAACAACTGAAAAGATTTAATTGGTTGTAACAATACATTCAAACAAAAACGTAAAAAATGTGCATAAAAATGAAACAATTAATGAGTCAACCTACTCATATACCTACCATTCTTAAGGTACCGGGTTCAGTTCCTGACAGGATTGACGTAAAACATACCTGTTTTAATGATAGTTTAACACTGCAATATTTCACTGTTTATATACTGGAACCTAAAGCGTAAGACTTATTGCCTTATATTACATGTAACTTTAGAAATGATGTTGGTGATATCAAACAATAAAACGAAATAAATAAATGTTACATTCGCCAAATGTGATTAAACCAAGGGAGGATTTATCTTACTAATCTGAGCCTCCTAATATCGTAATTTGTGACTCTGCCAGGGGTAGTGAAGGTCGGGGGTAGTTTTTAGATTTAGTGAGGGGCCAGAGCAGGCTACGCCCCTGTCACATAAAAAATGTATTATCGAAAAAGTGAGACAAGCCGCAAGATAAATGGCCAGCTCGCTCAGATTTAGAGAAACAGTAAATAAGATGAGAAACTTATAGACATTTTGTACTACCTGATCAGATTTATAGAGTTATCTCTAATAATAATATTTTTATCACCAATATTTTGCGTTATCTCTGATAATATTTTTCCGTACATAGTTACTTATAATTTTCTGTGTTTTTGTATAGAGTTTGGTGCATGAAATACAACCAGAATCTTTTACGAGCGCTTTCGACTCGATAGCGATGGCTACTCTTAGGTAAAAATTCTGAATAAGGAACTCGAGTGGAAATAGGTCCGCCTATTGCTGTAGTAGTTGGTGCATTCGCCTACCGTTCTTAAGATTCTGAGTTTGATTCCCGGCAGGGTGGACTTAAAATATTGATCTTGAAGGTTGGTTAAACTGTAATATTTTATTGTCCTTGGACTGGCACCTGAAGAGTCAAAAAACTTTACCTTCATTTAACAAATAATCTTAATACCCTGCATTTTGTGTACAAATGCAGTGTTCTATGTACCACTGGCTGTGAAAAGAGAATGATGACAATACTGATCTATTTTTTATTTGTTAAGAGAATCACATTTGACATAATTATTTTAAGTAATTTTTAAATAATTTATTAAGGAACAACCATATTTTAACAGTATTTATTATGAAACTACCTTACTTTAGCAATATTTATTTTTGACGTTTTGAACTTTTTCTTCTACCCATTATATACAAAAGCAAAATTAAGGTTTTGGTGTTTTTAATTAACAGCTTAATAGAAAAAACTATTTCACACTTTTTTTTTATTCGAAGCTTAAACGGTATTATAAATTAAATACAAATGATTTATTCAAAATACTTTTCTTTCATTCACTCGTCCTGTTTTTATATTTAAAAATCGATAATCTTAATCGAGGTCGGAAGTTACAGACCCATTAGCCTTCTCTCTCACTTGTACAAATTATTCATGTGAATAATTACGAACAGACCAGAAAATAAACTGGGTTTCTACCGACCGTGTGAACAGGCCGGTTTCCGCTCAAGCTACACGCACAAATGATTACTTTCTGACCCTGAAGATACTTATTGAAAGGACAATATAACACAAAAGACCCTTAGTTTTTGTCGACATCCAGAAAGCATTCGACACCATCGATAAAAACGCCATACTGGCAGCGTTAAATCAGTGCCGTGTGGATCATAGATTTACCAAATTTCGTAACTATGTATACGATAATACAATAGCCAGTGTAAAACTTGACAATACCATTTACCAATTTCCAATAGAAAAGGGTGTAAATCAAGAAGATACAACTTCCCCAAAACTGTTCAGGGCTGTTTTAAAATATGCCTTTGTAAATTTGAACTGGGAAGAGAAAGGAGTTCAAGTGGATAGTATTAATTGAACACACTTGTGATTTGCAGACGATATCGTATTTACAGACTATGTTAGAAGTGAGGAACTAGAGAGGAAGGGCAGCAGACCGGCAAGAGTGGAGGAGACTGCTGGATTCAGCCAAAGCCCACCCAAGGATGTCAAGTTTACGATGATGATGATCATATTAATATCAGAAGATCGAAGCGCGTGCTGTGTTAAAAGAACTTACAGATGAGACAAAAAAACGTGCGACTCCTTATCAACACAAGTAAGACCAAATTAAAAACGAATCTGATCTTCGGTGGTGCTGTAGATATTACCGATCGTTTAATAAAAGAAGTCAATGAATATAAATATCTCGGCCATAACATTTTACTCTCCAGAGATAAACAGACCACTGAGTTTCATAGGAAAATCAGTTTTAGGTGGACAGCATATTGCAATCTAAAGAAGTTCTTGGTCAGCATTATTCCCCAAAGTCTGAAACGCATAATTTACGACCAATGTATACTTTCAGTAAAATAAACTGTGACGCATTTTTTGCGGTAGAAATGATCTATATAGATACACACTCATAAATTATTTCAGTGTTACTATTTAAGTATAATGTTATCAATTCCTTTATTAAATAATAAAACTGATGTAACCATATTTTTCATTTATTTTGTCATTATACAAGCATAGACACGTCGGCAAAAATGTAAAATGGACGTATTAATAATGCTTTCATACGTGTGATTTTGGAGCTTTATAAAATGATGGCAACCAATCTTAATTTGTTGGTAAACACGCCGCGCCGTATAAATCTCGCACCACACACCTGTAAAAGAAACGAGAACATTCTATCTCCCGCCTTTAAAATGGCTGCGTAATATTTTTATGATAAAATAGTTCATTTTTCACCGTCTCTTTGATATTTTTAATATATATCCCTAGCCAAAATGGCGAGGTTATCGCACGGAGGGACAAACGACAAAGAAATGAATGTGACACATATGAAAAGGGCGGGAAATTTATCGAACATGGCGGCCTCCCGCCGCTAACTTCGCGAGGGTCGTGCTTGAATGGCCAATGAGGTATCAAGAAATGAGGAACGTTACTCTTTTTTTTCTTTCGCACGCTATTCAAAAGGTACAGCACAGCGGTGGACTATTACAAAGAACAATTTATTCTTGGTGTGATTTCACAGAACAATGTATTCATTCATAATTTTTTTATACTTTTTACCGAAAACCCTTACATTTTCTAATATATTATTATCTAATCACACGAATTTTAATTTAAATCCATTTTGGCTCTTTCGACAAACTTTATTCAAATAAAAAACTGAATTTTTAAATTTAATTTTCATTACTATTTATTTTTTAGTTTCATGCCGTGATTTAAACAATGTTAAATACGTGAAAAATACACTCAACTTTACGTTTTCGTCAAATAATTGTTATATTTCCATCAATTGTCTCGTTATTTTTATGTTTTTTTGTGTTGTCCAAAACTCCTCACCAATCTAATCACTGATTAATTTAAGAGTTCCAGTGCCTGGATTGTGAACGCTATATTTATCTTTATATATCGAGACGGTATATTAAACTTCTGTACTATCTGTATCTTACCTCGGTATGTTCTATCTACTTGCTACATCGACATCATATGATCGAAATAAGCCAATGAATGACCGCTAAAAATAAGTTTGCGTTCCTTCCGTCATTCAAATTTTAAAAAGTTTTCATTTTTTTTAAATAGGTTTCTTTGATAGAAAGTGCCCACTTCAAAGCAACTAAAAACTCCCAATTTAAGCGAAAAATGCTCGCTTGAACATGATTTTTATATGACGTTTAACTATTGCCAAAACGATATACTTAACGATCGTATGTATTTATTTACTGAGGTAATAGGTACATAGCGATTACATAGCCGGCTCTCGATACGTTCTCTAAGAAAGATAGTAAAACAGATGGAAAAAATATAATAGCTAAATTTATTTTTAACAGTGGTAATTTTCTAACTATAGGACAGAACCTAACGAGGTTGTTTTTGCATCTAGCCGCTCGTTTCTCATAATCTAACAGTTATGTCGGAATACAATTTGACTTTAAAATTTATTTGTTTCTCTCTCATATTTTTGATGGGCTTTTAAGAATAAAAGTGCCAACATCAAAACGATTAAAAAATTTAATAAATCATAATTAAAGAAAAAATTGCTCGGTGGAACAAAATTTTTGTCACCTTTAATGCGTAGATAAACGTATCGAGAGGTTCCAGACCCGTCGATATAAACCGATGTACTTACATCAAAACTTGATGGTGAAGGTATCGACAGTATAATTTGTAGTCGGTCGGGAGAATTTTATCTTCAACTATGACGTAATATTGAAGCTATGTCATTTTAGAGCGTAAATATGTGTACCGTGGCGTACACTTCTCCTCGTTTCATATCAATGTACCTACCCAAAACTTAAAGGTGAGAGGTGGGTAGTATATCTGTGTAATCGCTTGAGTGAATTTATCTTCAACTATACCGTCAAGGTAAAGGTATAACGTGTTTATCTTCCCATCATAATCGAGGCCCAGAAACGAAGATTAGAAACACATCCTTATTTGAAATTTCTGTACGTTCTTCAAAAACTTATCCTGTATTCCTTTGTCATTAAACCCTGCAATATGTTTAATCATCAATTCAATTTTATCGCTATTAACAATAATTTGTCCTTAACATGATTTTTTTATGACAAACTTAAGTTATGAGGTTATGCCTTGAATCTGGAGCATGGTTTTTGAGTAATAAATAGGTAAATAATGACCTTACTCTCCGCTATATAATGTAACTGACCGACATTGGTGTTTCGTATTACAGTGTACATTTATTTTTATATCTATAATGGTATAGTTTGTGTACTATTACTTATTTTACTGAAGAAGTCCCTAATTGGATTTGATAATAATTGTCGGTTGACTCTCCAATAAAATAAAGTAAAAATGGGTTTCTTTTTCTTACTTTCTTAATGCAACCAATTTCGTCTGTTTTGACTAAAACAGTACAAAAAGTTAATATAACTTTTTTTGGTGCAGCTGCAATCTGGCCTTGGAATGTTTTTTGTTGCTCTGAATTTTGTACTTCTTTTTAAAACAATTAGTAATATAAAGTAAATTTTATATATTTTTTTCATTGCAAGTCTAACAGTTTCATTCAGATAGATATATATTTTTTTTAAATCTCAAAATACGTCCCATTCAATTTATCATCGTCATACTTCTGTCTGTACCCGGTTGTGCATGGGGCACTGCATTGGTAAGCTTTGAATATCAATGACCTGTTGCAAGGTGATCAGCCTTACGCTTCGGGTGACAGTTCAGGAACGTAAAATATTGCAGTTCATAACCACCTTGTTTCATCCATAAAGATCAACAAATAAAAGAATTGAAAAAATAAAGATGTTTGAATATACGCAGAATGGTGAATGATACACAGTGGATAAAGCAGCCACTTAAACCAGTCAATTACAGGTCATAAGCCCTGTAGATGCCTAGACCTATATATTATCTTTCCTAAAATGTCCTTCATCTCCGTTGTAAAATGTTTATATTAATAGTTCCCTAGGAGGTTGAATCCAGTTATTGTTTATAAAAAATCGGACAAACGCAATATATTGTTGATAATCAATAGCTCATGCCGAACTTTCTAGGAATCAATCCCGGGACCTCAAGAATGGTAGGCGAAAATTAAATACTCTCTACGTAACATTTACCATTATTTTTATTTCATAGAAATCAACTCATTATAACTCATTATTATTTCATATTATTATATTATTTTATTTTATTATAATTTTTTTTTTTTTTTTTTTCATCATATTATTTTTTTATTATATTATTATGGTATTTTTTATATTATTTTTTTAATTATATAATTTTTTACATTATATTATTTTTTATATTATATTCTTTTTTAGTGATAAAAATAAATATGTGCGTTCTTAAGATTTACCCAAATATTTTTTTTTGAGGGCCGTTTTCAACGATTTGTAAATAACTCACTATTAAAAAAAGGGAATCAAGTTAGGGTAGAGTGGGATTCAAACCACGGACCTCTGAGCCGTGAGCCCAAAACACTAGCCACAGGACCACAACCCGATAGTGATTGTTATTCATATAATTTATATAGATGGTGTAAAGTACCGTGTTTTGTGTTTCTTTTATTATGTTTTCTTACTATGTACTATGTACGAGTATGATATTATATATTTTCACAAAAATATTTTCTTTTTATGTACGGTTCCAAATGAGTTTTTTTTAATAACTCATTGGAGTATAATAACTTCTATATGTTTTATGTGTTTTGTTAGTAAAAATAATTATCATTTAAAAAAAAAACATTAGCCTTATCTAGAATGTATAGAAATAATGCTTTTTCATGTGAGCATTTAGTACCAATGGGTAATATACCTATTACGAAGTAGAAGTGGTAAAAAAACCAATTCAACCAACCAATAACAGATCATAAGCCCGTATATGCCTTGTCTTTCATACTCTATTTTTAAATAAGTTCTTGGCCGCCGCAATTTATTTGAGGTAGAATATTGTAAGCATCTGTGTTGAAAAAATAAACTCGAAAATTTCGTTTACTAAATACGTGACATTAATGGGGGGCTGTACCTTATACCGCCGTTCACGATACGACGGCAGCGCCAGCGCCGCGCTGCAGAGGTGGCGCCGCCATACATTTCTGACGTTTGGACTTAATGGAAAACCCAGGGATGCGTTAAACTAGAAAAATAAATAGCCGAGGCGAGCAGAGGGCGCGAGTGTCGCTTAGCCGAGACACAAACCACTGCACCGGGCGACCACGCTTTTTAAAAAAGCTGTCGTTTACAACCTTCCTTAGTACTGCTCTTATTAACTTTCTGGAGACAGAAAATAATAAAACTAAATAAAATGTTTTAAAAACGAGAAAATAATTACAGTATTTGTCACCTGTCTACAGTGCAAATGACGGAAATTGAGGAATTTTTGATACAAAACCTATAAATATACAGTAATAAAAAAGGTAATGATAAATTATTGCAATTGTCAGTTCGAGGTTTTGATAATAAAAATCGTATCGTCTTACAAAAAAACTTTTACGTGTATGTAGATAATTTTTATTGTTTTTTTGTTATTTATTTAGTTAACCTTTATTTAACATGAAAAAATAATAATAATAAAAATAGAACAATTCAGGTTGAGCTTGCCAAAAAAAAGTCAGGCTCTTGTGTTTGGCAAGTGTACAAAATAATATAAAATTGAAACAAAAATGCATAACAATTTTTTTTTTAAATGGATAAATGTAAAACGCTTTTTCAATGTGTACAAGTAAATTTATATATATGTATGTATATTTGAACATAATATGCATATACACCTACTTATATACTGACCTGTTAACTATGGAAGAATCTTTTTAATTTATTCTTAAATTTGAGGTAATTTATTTTTTCTTGTAGATTTTGTGGTAAATTATTGAAAATTATTTTTTCTTGCTATTTTAATGTTGTTACAAAACTATACAAATAAAATTTTCGACCTATTAATTTTTTTTCTTTCCTTTTAGCTTATTTGCATACGGGTAGTTGAACATATCGTGTTTATTATACTTCTTGAACCTCTATTATCTTAAAATCTTTTTCTTAAATTTCAAATTTAGTGTGTAAAAAAAAAGAAAGAAAAAACCAAAACAGTGTTCATAAAAGTGTTATTTGTTTATTTTTTTAAATAAATTTTGGTTTAAAAAAAACACTTGATTTATTATACTTTATTTTTTACTTTTATATTGATGATGTATTTAAGTTTTTTTTATGTGTACATTATATTGTGTCACTTAAATATTTAAACAGAAAAATCCCTGCAAATTTTTTTTTGCAGTTTTGCGGGAATTAAATGAATTTTAAAATAAATGCTCATGTAATTTTTTTTTAAATAAAAAAAACATGAATTGTGTCGCATTTTCTTCTTCAGTAAAGGCAGTATGATGACGATTATTTGACAACAAGGGTACTCAAAAGTGTGGGCAAGGTGGGTACTAAGAATTTTAACAGCCCAG
Source organism: Micrasema longulum (assembly GCF_059751315.1). NCBI lineage: Eukaryota > Metazoa > Arthropoda > Insecta > Trichoptera > Brachycentridae > Micrasema > Micrasema longulum. Next base: position 11,580 of record NW_028278793.1, read on the forward strand.
AATAAAGAAACTAGAAAAACAAAGGCCTCACAACATTTGCTCATCGTCCGATTCACTTTGAAGATGAGGAAGCCATAACGTCGGTGCAGCAATGGCTCAGAATACAGATACGTGCATTTTAACCAACTGGAATACATGCCCTTCTTAAAAAATTGAACAAAACTGTAGAATGGCTGGAGGATGGAGATTATAATGAAAAGGGACATATTAATCATCAATAATGCGGTTTTTAACCCATGTTATTGCATTTCAATTACTTCACGAATAAAAGGAGAAAAAAATAGGAAGTATTCGTTTGTGACAAATCACCGTATTTTTTTTTATTAAAAAAATTCAAGGACTAGCGACTGTAATCTAAGATGTTGTTGGTGCAGAAATCTTAATGTACAACGGAAAGTTATTAATGAAACACTTGTACTATTTTCCAATCAATTTAAGCCATACTGAGATGGTAAATATAATATGTTACTTTAAAACAGGAAGGTTCAAAATAATATAATAAAGTTACAAATAATTTCATTACAAAATATAATATCAACAATATTTTGAGTTTGTCCACCTGGTCCATAAAAAAGTATAGAAATTGAAAAATTAACATTTTCAGGCGTTGCCTAGTATGTAGGTGAAATAACTCAATAAGATGAATCTCACCCGCATAAATAAAGGTTTCAGCTCTTTTACTTCACAAACATCAACAGATGAAAATTTTTAAGGAAAATAGATGTTCAAATATGGGCAGAATGGGGAATATTACACAGTGTGTAGCCATTAACAGGTCATAAGCCCTGTAGATGCCTAGACTTCTATATTAACTTCTCTTAAATGTTTTTCATCGCTGTTGTACTATGTTAAAATATAATATGTTACTGTTGAATTGAATGATCATTTTTATTTATCAACATGCAGTTAAATACAGACATCCCCCTAACAAGAATGCGGAATTAAAAATGTATTATAGTTCTTGGTTACCCCAGCTAATCATGTCGAAATAAGTTGAGCGTACAGTGAGCGCCTACAAACCAGAACATCGCCTACATTACACACAACCCTCTCGATAATTTATGCCGACCCATCGTAACACACCCAGCGCTGCCCCGAATTTTTCCTCTCAGAGGGAATAAAACGTTTTCTCGGATTTAAATGCTCCATTTTGTAGCGAGACTAACCACGACGTCATGGAAACTCAGACCAGATACTAGAACATTCTGTTAAAGAACCTGGAATATTAAAGGATCCCCGTTTCTCGTGGCAGTTCCGGCATTGCATTCGGTTCACAGTCGGCACGATGGATGCTTAACCCTTCGCTCCCTGGCGGTACAGATTTGTCCAGGTGAAAACTAACTCATGTATCGAGGCTCTACGGACAGAATGCATAAGTCAAGAGTATTAAAGTATATCAAATATTTTAAAATACAGGTGCAAGATGTAAATATCAAATTTTATGATATGCCTAGAATAAAGATTACTTTATCAAGCTTCAATAAAAATGAAAACAAAAGAAAATTGTCGGAGAAATAATGCGTTGAAAGAATAAAAAAGCTTGAAATGCGATTATTTCGGAACTTGTTTTAATGACTTAATGAATTTTGTCAGTAAAACCTCGATATCTCTTATATGAGAATGAATTTGATGTAACTTATCACTTTCAATTAATATTTGGACATTTTTAAGAAGTTTCTTCAATTTTGAAGTAATTAGTTTCAAAAATGTTTCCTGTGGTTTGCGTAAACTTGTCACCTGTTTATTTATGTTTGATAACTACTCCTTAACAAACTTTCATATTATTATTATCTTATAGATAGACAGCCGCAATAAGTCCCACAAAAAGTAAAAAATAGTTTCAGTTTGAAGGTGCGGAAAACGGAAAACGAAACGTCGATTTTATCTATATTAGTTAGGCATAAAAGGTCCGACATTCAGTTATCTTTTTTGCACAGTGTCGAGGAGGCACCGGCAAGACAGTGACCGAAAAACAATCTTCAAATGCCTATTTATCAAAATTCTCGGTCACCATATATCCTCACAATTTATGTAATCTGAAACACAAATATCAAACTTTCGATTGTGTTCATTTAATGTATATACGACTTTATATTCAAATCTTGCAATAGCAAAGCATTGCCGGGTTCAACTACTATAATATAATATTTACATAAAATACCTGGAGTCGGCAGCCCGCTAGTTTGAATCTTGGGTCTTAACTTTTAAAAGACTGTTGAAAACTCCTCTGGAAAAGGTACTGTAACGTCATGTTATATCAAGGGGTAAAGCCACTCTAGAATTTTGAGCCAGTAGACAATCTTGAATTTAACCAAGAAGGAAGGAAAAGAGAATAATGTTAATTTGAAAGGCCATATGTACGGTGCTGGTATTGCACATTAAAGGCAAATCAAAAATTTCTATTGTTTATGTTAGTTCTAACTTTATACCCGTTTGTCTCAAAACATCTTTTAAAACTGGCCTCCAGCTTAACCAAAAAACCACCGATTAATTTGAAATTCTAAAGATATTCTCTTAGATACATTTTCGATTGGAATTTGAAAGATAGAAATGTTTGGTAACTAACATTTTTTCTTATAAACAAATAAATCATCTATTTTTTGTTTAAAAATGAAAGTTTTCATTCATACCTGCAGTTCGTATGTAGGTCTATAGCATTTTGGAAACATTTATAAAAAATAAAATAAAAATTTCTTCAGGCCGCAGAACACTCTACACATAAGATACGAGTACTTCCCGGATTTGGGCACTGACGCCGCTATTTTTAATCATAAATAACAAAAAAAAATTGTTCACTTCAAACCATGTTTAATAATGTTTTAAAATCGTATATTTTATTGCTTTGTAGGCTTTATCCCTCAAGCAAAAGGCGAGATATTTCCAAATAAAGGTAGATAAGTAATTGAATACAAAAATTTAACATATTTAAATATACACATACTGATTAACAATCTATTTCTCATAATTTATAACCGTAATTTTAATAAACAAAATAAAATCTCATTTTGTTTTTTATTGTTTTTGTTATTGTTATATTACTAAAGAACTACTTATAATTTAAAACATTAATAATCTCCATCTTAGAACAGGCTGAGCCATGTTAAACGTAGACGATCCTAATCAAAGGACTCTCCGTATTAATTTTCTAATTTATTAGTTTTATATAGATCCCAAAAAAATTAATTAATATGTACGAGTAGAATTATGTGACATCATAGCCGTACAAGAGTTAATTAAGATGTCGAATAATATTGCGGAACCTTCGAGTATGCTCAATAACACGAGTTAAAAACAGAATGCTACCCCTAAATAAATATAGGAACTTCGGTGTAACGTTGCTATTATTTATAATACTGTTTCAACCCTTCAATACGAAAGTGCTGACTCTATTCTCTTATTCTCTCCGTCATACAAAATGTGACAGAAAATAAAGTCTCATAAAATTATTTCGTATGAATACCAAACTACGAGTCATCAAAAATGTCACCAAAGGACATAACAAAAACATATTTCATCTCTGTTTGTTGTTTCTTGATATGGAAAAACTTTTCGTATATTTTACATACCACCCGTATAAGTTTACAGGCCTTTTACATTATCAAGAACACATAAAAAGTTTGGCAATGCCACTTAAACTTTTCTGGTTTAACTTTTAGACAAATTTTGATATAACAAGTCTAATAATACTCGGCCTCCATTTTGAGTAAATATTTCTTCACGGATTTTCATTGTCGCTTTTTTACGCCATAAATTTACAGGGCAATTGAGGCTTTGAATAATAACTATTTTGGTTCTAATTGAATCGGAAACTTATTTTACTAATAAACAAGTAATTTGATCGAAATTTTCGGAAAAAATCGATGATTTGTTTTCGCTTTGCATTAACGAAATTAATGTAATATTTTATCGACGCACCCAACGCCATATTATTAAAATCTTTTCTTTGACGAAATATCATTATATGACATTTTTTTAATAAAAAATAATTTTACATACTAGCTACCTACATACTAGGCAACGCCTGAAAATGTTATTTTTTCAATTTCTATACTTCTTCATGGACCAGGTAATAAAGGTGAAATAATTCAATTAGATGAATCTCACCTGCATAAATAAAGGTTTCCGCTCTTTAACTTCACAAACATTAACAGATGAAAGAATTGAAGGAATATAGATGTTCAAATATAGGCAGAATGGTGAATGTTGCACAGTGTGTAAAGTGGCCACTTAAACCAGCCATTGACAGGTCATAAGCCCTGTAGATGCCTAGACTTCTATATTACCTTTTCTTAAATGTTTTTTATCTCTGTTGTAATATGTTAACTCATTTATATGTAGTAAATGCTCCAAATTTAACTTCTCTTATCGTATTTGAATGTTTTTCACTTTTAAGCACATTTAAATTAAACGTTTATTTGTGCATAATTAATTTACGTACTTTTTAGTATGTTTATGTTATTTATCATAAGTTAATTCCGAATTGGCCAATGCATTGCAGGGTTATTCCATGGTAACTCACGTTACATTCAATTCCGAAATTTAGTTTTTTTCAGTGCATTTTATCTAAATAATGTAAAAAATATTTATTTTGTACAAGTATATCAATATACATTGAACAGCGATTAAGGAAACATTTTCAAAAAAATACTAATTTAATTGACGTAAACAAATATTTTTTTTAATATTTATTTTGCTTTGGTTACGCTCGTTATATTGTGCGACATCAAGTACTGCGCACAGATATAAAATGTTGAAACTCTGTTTTAACTAAACATACAGGAAAAAAAATGACGAAAACTTTAAGGGATTCTTGTTTTCAATATCAATAAACAAATTTCGCTATCTATAAAGAAAAACAATTTGAAAAATAAAAGTAACTTCTGTTACTATGTTTTAGTAAATGTGTTCACCATTTTTACACAAAAGAATTTTCGATATTTTTATGTTTCAATTTAAAACGCACCTGTGCGATTACCCCGACACCCGATGCCTATTTTAAGATTTAATACATTATTTGCAAATTTCTGAGACAAAATTTAAATGTAATCGTTGACTGTTTCCTGCAAGAGTTCTACTTTTATTTTCATATTTGGTCAAATGTATTCATTTCAATGTGCCTAATAGGCCAATGAAACATTATATTTTTTTTAGATATATTAATATATCTACGTCAAATTTGCACATCAATTCTCTGTTTCCGAGAATTCACTTTCTCTGGTAAACAAAAAATTTCAAAAACCAATTATATTTCATAATTTTGAATAATAATTGAGTTATTTAGTTTTTTTTTTTTTTTTTCTTGCTTCATTTTTTCTTTCTTCATTTTGTTATAATTCGCAAATTGTTTTTAACCTATGTCTTTGTAAAAGCCTTTTGGGGGTTAGTAAATAAATATATAAATAAAACAACTTTGTTTTTAACCACTAATTTTAATTTTTCACCGACCGGTTTCAAAGCAAACGTGCTTCTTTGTCAAGGTTTACGTAACTAATGAATTGATTCCTTTTTATTTTATTTCTATCATGTTCACTAAATACTACACCCAATAAATCAAGTAGTTTTTTCTTACACGGGTGGTAATTTGATATCCTCATTTTCGAAGTTAGCCAGCAAGTAAGTAGGTGAAAAATAAAAATTAGTGGTTAAAAACAAAGTTGTTTTATTTATTTTATTATAGTGAATAACCACAAAGTTAGTGCTTCAAATATAAACTTTAAATATTTAAATATTCGTGAAAAGGTTTAAACGAATGTATGTAATAGTAAACTATTTTTAATGAAATTTTAAATGTCATATCACGTTGCGTGATCAACAAGCAAATTTTTGTACTATATATACGTGAAAATTCAAGGAATTCTATCGTTCCTGACAAGCGTATCTTTGACTCAACTATGTGTTGGACACATCACAAATACGAGAAAGGATTTTTAAAATTCCGATTGTAAAATACTTGGCAGTCCTTGGTAAGAATCTGCTTTAGAACATGTACACTGCACAGTGCACAACCCGAAACTCTTCGAGAAGCAGTAAATTCTTAAAGATCAACTCGGAATACTGTGCCGGGTGGAAATTGAAATATTCCGCTATTTTCAACCCCCCAGCAATAAAATATTCAATATAACCGTTGCACGGCGTCATTCTCACTGCTATGTGCAATTCCTCAAACCCATAAGGAAATGCATGTCCTCAATTATCCCGCATTGTGAAACATGAGAGATTTCTATGTATTGCGTGAATGATATCAAATTTCTATATAATATTTATAAAGCGATGCCTGGATTTCTCTTAAGTGTACTTTCAAAAATACTAAATTCTTTTCGTGACTACTTTATGTCTTTACTTAACCCAATTATATTATCTTCATAATATGTTATGTTTCTTTCAATTTAATTTAAACAGTTAATAAATATTTTCAATTTTTATATATATATATTGGGGCGGATATATTACCTCCAGACAAAGAAGAACTTCAGCCCTACGGGAAATTGGATACAGACAATGTTTTTTACGCGAGGTAAAAAATAAAACGTTAAATTATACGGCAAGGCTTCTAGAAAACGAACGAAAAAAATGATAACGAACTACCAATTAATAAACCAATGATAAGAGAGTTGCGGAAGATTTTCCAAGACCAAGAAGAAGCGAAATAGAACTTGAGATATCATACGTGGATTAATTTTAGAAATACAAAAGTTAAAAAAATCATAACGCTGATAATTCGATACATGAGAATTAAAAAAATTGTTGAGTTTAATAATCTTTAAAAAAAACACTGAAATTCCTCATTTTTCCTACGTACTATGCCGTGCATTTAAAAAATAGAAATAGTGAACATTCTCATATTATCTGTATAATAAAATCATTAATTTTGTTTTACAATAGGGTAACTAAAAATTCAATTGATTTAATAGTTTTGAAATGGGGTATAAATTAATAGTTAAATGTAAGAATCAACATTAAACTAACGGGTAAGAGTGAGAAGGGAATGAAATATTCAAATAGTGACATTTCAACCGTGGCATCTTATGTGTTTTTATTTTAAAAGGAATAACCTGCTGATAAGCCTCTAAAATAGAGGCTATGGAAGGAAGTTATGAAAATGAAAAATACACCACAACACCCAGACCAATTGAAAAAAAATATTTCTAGAATGTTTTCTTGCAACTGGCGGAAATTGAACCTGCGACGCCATCTTCGCAGTCGGCCGTTTAACCAACTGCGCCAAGGCGCCTGCCTATTACATTACAACATTATATAACAACAAAAAGCGAAATATATTATATGTATGTTCATATTTATGTATGTGTATTTATGTATGTATGGATATGTATGTGTGCATTTACGGGTATATATATGTATGGATATGGATGAGGATGTGATATAGATATAGATATAGATATAGATGTGGATATAGATATAGATAAAGATATAGATATAGATATAGATATAGATATAGATATAGATATAGATATAGATATAGATATAGATATAGATATAGATATAGATATAGATATAGATATAGATATAGATATAGATATAGATATAGATATAGATATAGATATAGATATAGATATAGATATAGATATAGATATAGATATAGATATAGATATAGATATAGATATAGATATAGATATAGATATAGATATAGATATAGATATAGATATAGATATAGATATAGATATAGATATAGATATAGATATAGATATAGATATAGATATAGATATAGATATAGATATAGATATAGATATAGATATAGTCCATTCGTTCTACATGTCCAAACCAGCGCAGAGCTCCTTTCTTGATTTTGTCGATAATGCTTGTCTCAGCTTTACATAATGTACGGATCTCAACATTTGTGCATCTATTGTATATAGTTTTACCACACGTTCGCCTGAGAGATCGCATTTCGACAGCATTCAGCCTACTTTCATCCCTGTTTTTCCAAGTCAATACTTCGCTCCTATACATCAGGGACGGGACATCGTGTTATGCAATAGGGAAATATCACTTTTTTTACATTTTGAAAGTAATAAAGGTCTATAAAATACTATCCAGTAAAAAATAGCTAATTATTAGTTACGTAAAAAGTATTTTTAAATTTTCGATTTTGAATTCCTGCAAAAACGGTCATTTCATTGGCCACGCCTCTAATACGTCACGATTCATATTTATTTGTTCCTCCCATTCAATTTCTTTCGAACAGTGTCACAAATCTTGACGTCACAACTGCCAAGGACAAACGGGTTGCGTTTTTCTCGGAACGTATTTCTATTAAATTTCTTTTTTACATTTATGTATGAAACACAAATTCGAACATACAATTGATTGTTCTAAATTTATTTCATTTTTATAGGTATTCGTAGTACCTATGTGGTATTTTCCTATTATACAAACATTACAAGAAATTATTGCAGTTTGTTTAAAATATTTTAGCTCAACTCTGGTTGTACCCAAAATAGTTAAACGTTTACAACACAAAATATATATTTGCATATTTTTAATAAATAAATTAACACAAACATTTCGTCATTTTTTGTTTATAACTGAATAAATAAAAAGGAATGAAATCAATTTCAACACCACAATAAGCCAAAAGATTTAGGCTTAAGAAAAATAGGGAAACATCACCTTTTTTTAACACGTTAAAATAATTAAAAGTCCATAAAATATTGCCGAATAAAAAAAAAATACTTCTTATTAGTAGCATAAAAAACATTTTTAAATGTATAATTTTCGATTCCCGCGAAAATGGTTATTGCATTGGCCACGCCCCTGATACGTCACGATTCATGTGAATTTGAACTTTGTCTGTGACCGTTTAAATTAAAAAATCAAGGCCAAACGTAAGCTGCTTATTGTATGCTGATGATGCAGTTCTGTTAGCAAGCAGCAAGGATGATTCGCAACAAATAGTCTCTAGAATGTCGAATGTATGCCTGGAAAGCGAATTAGCGATGGACGAAAGTAAGTCAAAAGTGATGGTATTTAAAAGGGGAAGTGATCGGGTGAAGAAGATCGGGTTGTGGTCCTGTGGCTAGTGTCTCGGACTCACGGACCAAAGGTCTGTGGTTCAAATTCCACTCTACCCCAACTCGATTTCCATTTTCTAATAGTCAGTTATTTACAACTCGTTGAAAATGGCCCTTTAAAATTAAATATTTGGGTAAATCATAAAAACGCAAATATTTCTTTTTCTAAAAAAAAAAGTGAAGTTACTAACTGCATAATAAATGTAAACAACGAATGTCTTGAACAAGTAGAAGAGTTTGTGTATCTGGGTAGCATGTTTTCAAGAGATGGAAGAGTAGAAAAATATGTTAAAAAGGAGAGTGAATCCGGGGAACAAAATGGACGGAGCACTAAGCACAAAATATGTCAATCGAAGCTAAACTGACAGTGCACAACGGAGTTTTAGTCCCAACACTTATGTATGGTATTGAAATATGTAACTGGTAGAGGAACGATGAAAGCCGAGGGAACGCGGTTGATATGCGATCTCTGAGACGAATGTGTGGGAAATCAATGTATGACAGGAAATGATGAAATCAGGCGAGAGTGTAAGTCTGAGTCAAGTATAATTTATACGATTAAGAAAGGATCTCTGAGATGGTTTGATCACGTAGAACAAGAAACGACAAAGGAATGTTTAAACAAGTATATATGGCAAAAATGAACGGTAACGTGAGACGTGGACGACCAAGGAAGACGTGGCATGATCAGATAAACCAAAATCTTAAGTCTGGTCATGTCAAAAGTAGACAGAACCGAAGGGCATGTATGACAAGATGTATGAATGTGGAAGAAGCTAGGAATGAATGCCAGGATAGACGTGTGTGGCAGTCCATTTTCTCTGTCTACCCCTACGGGGAAATGGCGTGATGGTAGTAGTAGTTGTAGTAGTAGCCCATTGTCGCACTAGATATACTGCGTTACTGAGCAACGACAAATGCAACACCAAGGTGGTGGAGCCGACCCGTTGCAGGGGGGTGGCGGCTTCGTCTCCCTGGTTCCACTCAACCGGTCCACCCGTCGTAAATGGAAGGCCTGAGAGCCCGGCGCACCGAGAAAGCACTGACCGCTAAGTCAACCTCAGTACCCCTGAAAGGGGCTTTCCAACGGGTCCTGTTGGTGAAAAGAGGCGAGCGCAGTCAGTCACGGCGGAAGCCAGCAGCGAAGCACGAAGTCCAGCGAAAAGCGGAGGGCATGTATGACAAGATGTAGAAGAAGCTAGGAATTAATGTCAGGATATGCGTATGTGGTAGTCCATTCTCTCTGTCTACCCCTATGGGGAAATGGCGTAATGGTAGTAGAAGTATATTCATTAATTTTCCAAGTTGAGTATTAGTTTGCGTAATGAAATATTACGGAACTATATTAAAATAACTATTTGTGCATGATACTAAATCGCGCGTGCCAACGCTCGCGTTCGTATTTTATTACTAATTGAAAAGCTAAGAAACTCTACAGGAACGGTCTTTGTTTTCTACCTCTTGCTGTGTTTCTGTTACTAGTAACTTTAATTTAGTCGGTTTTATTACCGACCCCCGCGCCGACACTGCTCTTTTATGGCTTAAGAAAAAGTTTAATTTAAGGCAGTGAATTCGCAGCAGAAAATAGTGATGGGGATATTTTCGTATGATAAACGAGTCAATAAATAATCGAGTTTTTTTTTTACTATTTTTAGCAATGGAGGATTCTTAGTATTGGCATAAGTGCTGTGCACTCGCAAGTAAAAACTTAATTAAATACTTTCACGGAGCAACGGAGATTCCTCGCATGATTAATTATAAACACAGCTCATTATATATAACAAACAGGGAATTTGTGTATTTATTTATCGTATTAATTATTATTTTAGAAATGATTGATTGCGTCTGTCCTCTGTACGGGCCCATTTTGCCCGCTGGTAAATTTTTTGCTCAACGGCCTCATAGTGTACTGGTTCGTGTGTTCGCTTGACGTGATTAAAAATCGAATTGTATATATTTATGGTACACAGAGTGAAACGCTTCGTATATGAGTTGAAAATATGTGATACTGGTTCGTATATTTGATGAAATTTTGGTTTAACGTTTTACAGGTCGGCCGCAAGATGGTAATATGTTGGGTGAAAAGAAGTTTCTGTGCTACTTGGGCTTCCTGGCCCGTTGTAGTGTAATTAAATAATAATTATAATAACAGACAGGCAAAAAAGTAACTTTTTAAGAAAACAGATAAAAGTGAGTATTTGGTTTGTAATGTAATTTTTTTTTAAATTACAGAGGGGCAGAAAAAGTTGATCACATTTAATTTTTGTGTTCTCACCAGGAATCGAAACTGGAACCTTCCATGCGTGAGTCAAGCATCTTAACCACTGTACCATGGAGGTCGCCAGGATATTTAATAACTATCTACTGTTAATTATTGCGTATTATTTAACTTTTTATTTATTAAATTATTTTAATTTTATTTTGGAAAGGTTATTCTGAGTGACAGATTATTCTTTCTTTTTATTTAAAATAAATATTTTTGTAATTATGATTAACCCAAACTACTTATTTAATCAAAAATAAGAACCAATTTTTGGTAGAGCAAGGTATGAAATTTGGACCTCTGATTTCTGAGTCCGCGACCACACCCCGGTTCATTATTTTATTTAGATTGCTCCTCACAGCAAAAAATAAATTGTGAGGCTCAAAGAGGTGTAATTAGACAGTGCCCAAGATTTTAACTAATCAACTGAGGCCCGAAGGGCCGAATTTCTCACCATGTAACAGTAATACTGTCCCCTACAAAGTAATCAGCATCGGGTATAATATACTTAGGCCAGCATTTTTCAAGTACTTAACGCCTTTAGCACACTGCAGTAAAAGCGGAACGGAACGAATTATTAGCAAATTGCAAAGCTCTGCCAGATCTGTCAAAGGCGAAAATTTAAAAAGCGTTAAATATTTCTGGAACTCATTTTTTAGTTTGGCCTTCAGATTTGTCAGCAAATTGATCTTTATCTCCTCTATGGTCATGAAACTTATTTCTCTTTATCTTTGGGAACGGGAAAAAGTCACATGAATTAAGTTCAGTTGATACGATGGCTAGGACAACAATGCTGTCAAAATGTAGCCAACAAGCCGATGCGATGGCGCAAGCTGTTTTCGTCTGTCATTTTCCCTCTTAAGTAATCTTGAAAATTCGCCGGTCACACTATAACGCTCCTCACTAGTTTATCCGTCAAAAACCAACTACACATTCAAAATAGCCGAAAATTAACAAATTAATTTTAAATACATTTTTCAATTAAGGAAAAAATAAAGGTTTTCAGAATTAGGTATTTAAATTCGAAATTCAAATGTTCTGTGAATTTTTTTTCAAAACTCGTAATTCAATATTAGTGCTAAAAGATCTAGTTAGATTGTCTTTCATGGATGACTTTCTAATCTTGTCCGCTCACATGTGCTAATTGTCCTGTCATTTCTATCCATCATCCTGATAATAAATTTTATTCTAAATTTTAAGGAGGTGAGTACAAAGCTTTTAGATTCGAGACAATAGTTCGAAATACAATATTCAAAAAATGTTTTTAAAAGACGCAACAAAAAAATATTGGTTTAACGGTCAAACAAACATTGGTTTATTAGGAATCATTTAATCATTTAAATGATTCCTAATAAACAGAACAAAAAAAATAGGGAACGGGAAAAAACAATTCTTTATCATAACAGGTTTTGATATATCCACTAATCGATTGCGCGCGTCACTATTTGGAATTCATTTCTGCCAACTAATGGCGTTTTACATGTTCGAGTTCTAACTTTTGGCTAATTCCGTTGTTCGCTATTGGTAACTGAATGGATTCGTTACAAAGCAAGTAATGTTCGCGACAGCTGCTCAGCTTTATATAAATCATTTTTACTTTTGCCCGCGTTGATGTTAATATCATTATAAGCAACTTTTGTTGGTTGAGTAACAAGAAATTCTCAACAGACGGCTCCATAACGAGCACTTAAGTTCTAACTATTTCATTTCAAACGATAGTTAACGCATGAAAAAAGTTTGCTCTGAAACGCGAACAGAACCATTAACATTAAATCTGTTTTTCACTTAAGAAAAAAAGGGCGTTTTATAAAAAAATACAGATTTTGATAAACATACTCAAATCAAATCTTCTTCTTCTTCTTCTTCTTCTTCTTCTTTATAAGATCCCAAGAATCTGTTAGTGCTTCTGCATCTGTCTCCTGTAAAGTCGACTGCTAGCTACCCCGTCATCTATTTAGGATCTGCCTGAGAATTTTCTAACTTCGGGGTTCCTTTGTAACGCGAAACATTGAAGCCTGTTTTCCAGCATACTGTTGATATATTCACTCCAGTATCGCCTTTGCTGTTTTTCCCACTCTACTGGTTTTTTATGCGATCCATAGCATATTTCCGATGGTAAGTTTTAGAGTTTGAGTATCTTTTTAAAAACCTTTGGAGAGATTTCGATCCGGAGGCGGAAGTATCTTGCCTCAATTCTGAATATGGCTATTGGCCTTACACATGTTTTTTAGATTCTGGCCTTACTATTGTGTGTCATTTGTCTATCTCCTTAAGGAATTTGAGGTAATCACATACCAAAGCAGCTTTGTTTATTTTTTATTTGAATGTTAACTAAAAGCAGACTGTAGCAAAAAAAAACGTATTTCATTTAGTTTTATAAAAGGTTGGAAATATTAATGTTGGAAAGGAACAATGATATGGACCTACCTTTGATCCAATGAAGATATCTGAAGATATGTGAATTGAATGGATAAGCGTTTATCTTTATTGAAGTAAAGGTCATTGTCTTTGAACCATGTGACTAAAAAATCGAGATGTTTTTGTAAATCATGACAGTTTTTAATTATTTGAATAGTTTTTAGGTCGTCAGTTTTGTTGCAATGTCGTTAATAAATATCAAAAATAGTAGATGTCCTAGGTTTGATCCTTGTTGTATACCAGAAGTTACACAATAGGTATCTCCAAAAAATTCACTAATTACTACGATCTGTGATCTCTGCGTGAGATATGTTCTAAACCAATTTAGAAGTGAACCGTTGACATTGAAACTTTGAAATTTTAGTAAAATTAAAGAGCTTAAACCTTTATTGTGAGAGATTTATCTAATTAAATTATTTCACATACTAGGCAACGAAAACCATTTTCAAATTTATTTATTTTTTCTTGGACCAGTTGGTTTTATTACAATATTTTGAGTTTTTTAAATGTTTGTAGACGAATACTTGCCATGGCTTTCGAATTTCCTTTTTTATACTCTCCATCCCTGTCATATTTTTTTAACAAATTATAGTTGGAATGTTTTGATATCAAACATAGACATGGTTTCAATCGGGATTTATCAAACGGCCAACTGTATTTTATTGATCTTTTATTTTTTTAATAAAATACGTCAAATAATGATCAACAACAGTCAGAATTCGGTTGATAAATTGATGGCGGGTAATTGAGACAAATGGGAGTTTTATCATGATTGAATGGCGGAAGTTTCGCTAGGGAGGCAATCGTAATTTCACATTTTTTCCTCCCAACCAGCTCCAACGGTTTACAGATCTGACCATCACACATGGAATAAAAAACTTTATTTTATTTTACGGTCCGGCGCTTCCTGTAATTTGTCACAATAAAGAGCATCCATTTTAAATTCTAAATAAGCGCTTTCAAAGCGTAGTGACGTTGAATTTAAACATTAATAAACATGAGAAATGCTTTAAAAAATCCGGCATTTTTCAATTAAACACTTTATAAATATATACTCGTTTATATACACACAAGGGCGGGCACGTTGGCTTAAGTCAATTTCTTCCTGCCTACCCAAACCGTTCGATTTAAGAAAATAAGTAGTAAGGATATGAACATATTTTAAGAAAATAAGTATGAAACAACTTTGTTTTTACAACTTTTTTTTTACCGGCCGGTTTCAGTCACACAAGCTTTTTTATCGAGGTATTATTCATTATTATAAATTTTATTTATTCTATCCTATTTTATTTGAACAGAGATTACTAATTATTACATTGATTTATATGTAGCTAATATGTCAGAATTCATATGTTAATTATGCCTTTGATTTTTTACCCTTGAAAAAAGACGCACTGTATCTGAATTATGCTATTTACATAAATTATTAAATAATAAAGTAGACTCTTTTAACCTACTCTCCAAAATTAATCTCAATGTCCCCTTTCGCGTGATAAGAAAAGTAAGTAAATCGCGTAGAGAAGCTTGTGTAGCTTTGAAACTGGTTGGTGGAAATAAACAAAAAATTATTGGTTAAAAACAAATCTATTTTATATAATAACCACAAATTATATTAAAATATTAACAAATTGTAAAGATACGGATGATAAATTAAATCATTTGGGAATTTATAAATTAAATTGTTTAAATTGTCCAAATTTCTTTATCGGAAAAACTTCACGTAAATTTAAAGTTAGAATCAAAGAACATATAAGATGTCTGAGTAATAATAATTCTTCAGAATTCGCGAATCATCTTATATCCGAAAACCATGAATTTACTCAAGAAACGTGTGTAGAAATTTTGCATGTCAATAAAAATGGTTTTCGTTTAGATAATTTAGAACGATTAGAAATTAGTAAAGCCATTAATCAAAAACTTCAAATAATAAATATTCAATTAAATTTAACTTCGAGTCCTCTTTTAAAACTATTCCCGTTATGATTTTTTTTTTCTTCTTTCTCTCTCTTTCTTTCAATTTTCTGTCTCTTTCATACAATATTTTATTATATAAATAGCAACGCGTGTAATTATAAGTTAGTTAAATTCCTGACGATGAGGTAGTAACCTCGAACCCGGTCGAAGTGTAATAAAAAAAATTCATGTGGTTTATACAAATTTATAAACAAATAATTAGAAAAATTGTTGCTTCAAATATGAATTTAAAATATTAAATATATTAAAATATTTCGGTTATAAAACATAACAATGACATGTTTTTATTTAAGAAGCAGAAATGATCTAAATATCTACTCTATACTATAAATGTAAAGTGGGAAGGGAAGAGGGAGGAGAATAGAAAAACTCAAATATTGAATCGTGATTTAAATTTTAATAAAAATTAGGTCTCTGACATTAGTGGGTAGATTATTCCACAATCTAGCAGCTACTACTGTGAAAGAGGTGTTAAAAAAAATAAAGCTGTGAATTGAAATTAATATAAACAGTTTCCTCGTTACTAGAACGAAGAGATAGCCCATGCTGTGATAGAAGTTAGAAGAGCTCTCTCAGATAAACAGGCGAAGTGGAATTATTCAAAATATTATAAAGAAGTCATAGAATATGACAGTTTCTTTTATGCCTGATACTGAGCCAGTGTAGTTGCTTGCGGTAATCGGTTATATGGTCAAATTTGCGGAGATTAAAGATATAACGCATACAAACATTTTGCAATCATTACAACTTTTATGTAGGTATGAAAATACCAAAAAATATTTTTAAAACCCTTTGAGTTATCTTATGATAAAAATGACACTATTTAAGTTATACATAATAACTATAATATTCATCATCATCATCAAACCCGTATTCGTATTATTATTTATTTTATAGAAACTTACAGTAGGCAGGCAATGATAAAATTACATATTAAAGATAAGGTTGAAATACTGACCAGCAGTTTCGCGGTATTGTAGATAATCCTGAGATTATGATGAGCATTGGTTTGTATGTTCCTGAAAATTACCTAAGACAGCGTCAGCATAGATTGTTTCATATTCCGATATACAGGACCAACCTGCCTATGGTTATGCCTGTTGGAAGGGCTACCGTTATGCTGAACAACATCGCTCTGGATATTGATCTGTTCCATGTATCCTGAAGGGGTTTTCCGGAGAAGGATTCTCCTACTTCTTTGACATGAATCTCTTTCATGTATTTTTTTTATTTTTCATAATATGTACGTATTGAATATATGTTTGTAATGTACATGTTATATTTTAATAAATGAATTGAATTGAACTGAATAACTTTACAAGGCATTAGAAATATATATTTGAAAGTATTAGAACTACCAACTGTTGTCAACAATTAAAAAAAACAGTGTTGTTTTTATTTTTTGCGTCAGAAAATAGCAATACAGTAATTAATTATCTGAATTGTTGTACATTTGAAGAACTGACTGATTGACTGACAACTTGGATACTAACAGCTTGCTCACCACATACTGCACACCGCATCTGAGGACATAAGTCTCCTTAGCGGTGCCCACATACGCAGAAAAGCTCTTTGAAAAGTTATCTGTAATATTTTATTTTATTTTTGCACCACAACAGGCCAGGAGGCCCAATTACAGCGGTGAATTACATCACAGAACACCCAGGCTTGAGAAAAATCACATTTTAATTTTTGTGTTCTCACCGGGAATCGAACCCGGAACCTTCCGTCTGTGAGTCAAGCGTCTTGACCACTACACCACGGAGGCCGCCAATGTTAGCCTTAGCATCTTTGTGCTGAAATAAAGTAATCCAGAAGTACATAATATGTACTTTATTGGATTGAGAAAAGAGGGAAATGAATTTTTTACTGACTGGGATTAAATTGATTGGACATGATCAATTCGCCGAAATGACATGGCAACTAACAATAAAAGTCTCAGGTCCCAAGTCACGCGGCCGAGTCACGAGCCATAAGATGCACCCGAGTAAAGCCGAACGTAATCCGATACATCCAACGGCAGGTTGCGGCTGAGCCGAAGTTTCGGCTTTAGCCAAAACGGGAACCGCGGCTAAATATTCCTTTTATTGGTCGAAACCGAAACTTCGGTTAGTCACTATAAATTACAGTATAAAAGATCCAGGTTTGAGAAAAAACACATTTATTTTTTGTGTCCTCACCGGGAATCGTAAGGTTTCGGGTGAACCACTCCACCACGGAGGCTACCAATAGAGACAACTGAAATGGAGAACAATTTAGAGAAGGCAATATGGAAGTCATTTACAGGGATTATGACCTGTCATTGGTTGGTTTTAGTTACATTTGTTACAAAATTACTCACGTGTTACATTCACCATTCTGCCCATGTTAGAACATCTATATATCTGCAACTCTTTCTCTCTCTTGTTTTTCTTAATGTTCTGATGAATTTAATTATTTATTGGAAATCGTTTAATTTATTTTTTTTAATAATATCCGTTTTCATGTAATTATTTTCTTTTTATAAGGACACTTAAAGAACAAACACAAGCTTTTTAAAATATATTATACCATAGTAAAATATATTAATATAATGGGTTTTTTATGTTTCTTTCGTCTTTATTCATACATACTTATATTTATATGAAAGTGGTTTAACACAGTTCTTCGAACACTACCCTTACTCTGCACTTCCATAGAAGGGTTGAAACGTATTAAATCATCCCTGACACCCCATAGATCGGAACAGTGATGGCGGACTTTTCGCTATTGTTCCAGACGAAGACAACTGACATTTACAAATAGCGATATATTGTCGCATAAAATGTGTATTGCTACAGCAGAACATAGACTACATTCCATGGTTACTACGTTCTGGGCGGAAGCCGCTTGAAATATCATGTCGAGCGGATAAAGATACTTTGTCGATTTATTTTATTTTTCGCGTGTTTGGTTTGAAGAAGAATACACTTCTGTGTATGGTGTGAGAAATAGAACCTGAGCCTGTATTTAATGGGAAGGTAACATCAGTTTCTTTAATTGTGAATATTTTCTGCATGAACAATATAATTAATGTTTTTTTTTTTTTTTTAAGAAATATTAGCGTTCTTATAATTTACCCAAATATTTCAATTTTGGTGGCCATTTTCATCGAGTTATAAATAACTCACTATTAGAAAATGGAAATCAAGTTGGGGTAGAATGGGATTCGAAGCTTGGACCTCTGACCCGTGAGTCCGCAATACTAGCCACGGGACTACAACCCGATTCAAAATTATGATGTTAGTAAATATTAGTATATATAACTACTTACCGACTTGTTTATGTCTACCGGTTCCAAGATGTACATCCATCTCTTCATCAGAACACTCAATACACTAACTTGCAAATTCTAAAATACACTTTCACCTTAGTATAGATAGTATTTACGAGAAAATACATCAAAATCATGCAAAAGTAAAGGGGAAGCAAATACTACCGTGCCCAAACCTGCACTAAAATTATGTTAAAAATATATTTAGGAATATTTTGCAGAATGTGTGGGGATGGAAGTTAGGAAGGGGAGAGGCTAGGAAGTTGAAAGTTACACAATTAGTAATTTTTTTAATCTGATCTTTATTGAAATGATATTTGATGTTTTTTAGAGGAATATACAGTGGTGTTTGCGTGCCATTTAACTTTGAATGGATTTTTTCGTAATTACTCTGTATACTACGGTGAAAATGTATTTTTCGAAGAAGAAACGGGTACGTCTCGAAACCGGTAGACATAAAAAAGTCGATAACTGGTTGTATACTAATATTTACTAACATCTGTTAAAATGTTTGATCCCAAAGCTTTGAACACAAATAAACAATTTAATATTTATGTGAAATATGTTTTGAAGCACGTTCAATTACAGGTTACCAACGAAGATACTTTAGTTATTTTAATGAAACAATACGGACATTGTCAGACGACTGAAGAGACTGGATTTAACTCTAATGACAGGTCACTAGCCCAGTAAATGCCCAGACTTGCATATTTCATTTAGTAAATGTTATTCATCTCTGTTATGATTAGATTTTTTTCCAAATTATGTTACGGCTTAATTATAGGATGTATTTTTTAAAGTTTATTTTTGTTATTAAAATTCTATGTAAATATATGTATGGAAAAATAAACAAATAAACAAAAAATAATAATAATACTAATCTTAATTTACAGGGCTTATGACCTGTCATTAGCCACTTTGCATTTTCTGAAATGTTATCTATTTCTGTTGTAATTTAATAATTTTAATGAAATCCAGTATTTTGTCTACAAACATTTGGACATTCTCAAAACATTGTAAAGCTTACTTTATTATATCAAATAACAATAAATACATTCGTAAATATTTTTTTAACGTTTCTTTAAAACTTTTTTTCTAATCTTAGGAATGACGATAGTGATGATATTTTGTGTAAAATAGTAAAAAAAGGTAATAACAATGTTAAATCCCTAGTGTTTCGGGAATGTTTCGAGTCCAGCGGGAATGTAACCTTAGACTTACTTTATGTGCCGGGTTACTGTGAATTCAAAGCTGTATGTACTCCTTTTTACACTGCTTCGGGTTTACTGACAACAAGTTAGGTTCCGGAACTTATGTCGAATGGAACACAAGACTGTTGTTTAGTGCGGCATTTAGTGTAGGTTTACATATATGTAAAAACAAAAAAATTATATTTACAATTAAAAATAACTTTGACAAATAAAAATATAAAAAAACCACTGAACTACCTTATTGAATAAATATACAGATAAAAGGTTTCTTTTTTTGTGTAAAGATAAGTCTGAAGAATTCCTTAAACGCACTCATAAAAAATAGTAAAAAGGATGAATAAAATAGCTTTAAATATAAAAAATATCACCTCCACACAAAAAAAAAAATATTAGACAGAAAAAGTTTTTTTTGTTGGAGATATACTAATATACATAATACTGGCCCTATAAATGAAAACAAAATTAAATTATTTTGAAACGAAATGATTTTTGTGTTTCCATTTCGAGGCAAATATTTAAATTTAATTCAATTTTCCCGACAAAGCTCACAATTTATAACGCTTTCAGTTTTAATTTAATTTGAAAAATCATTTCTGTCCTTATGTTAGTAATTTACTAGCTTTATATACCTAACTAATAAAAGAAATGAAAAATAATATTTTCACTAGGATAAATGATGTCAACGGAGGTCAATTAGTATCCCAAAAACGTATAGTAAACAGACACATTATTTCTATAAAAGCTATATCTACGTAAGTCAGGAAAATATTACGTTGCCCTCAACAGGAAGAAGTCGCATGGTTGTTAGGAAGAAATTGGCATTTGACAAGAAGAACGCCAATGTAAATCTAAATAATATAAACAAACATTATTGAACGATGTCGAAAAATACATACCACACCTTTGTGATCTTACTTTGTTGTTAAGTATCAAAATCTACTCTGCGAATTTATACGGACAGATGATATAAAATAACACATTTTCATGTTTGTCTATTCGGCAAACACGGGCAAACATAAGGGAAATTTTCAATTTTCAGAGAATTAATCTTCTTCCATGTTAAAATCATTTTCACGTTGCGAAATTTAATTACAAACTTATAGAAACACATACACCAAATTCATCCACTACGCAGGATTAAACTTTTAAAGCAATTTTTGAAACAAAGATAAACAAAAGTTTATTTTTTAATCAAGACCTTTTTCAACAAATACCCTTTTGAATGAAAAAATATGCGTTTTTCTGAGAGATTTCCTAAGGGATATAACGAAATTCTTTTTAGAATTCTCCAGTAATTTTACACCTACATTTGTTTGCCAGTCGGTTTTATTTTTTTCATTAAAACTTTATTAAAATTTCACATCGTTTTGAATATCTGGTATACTTAATGACTTTTTTAATCTAACAAACTTTATAACTTCACTTTGAATATTTTTGAGTTGTTTCTTTTTTAATCTTAATGTGTTCTTCAAGTGTTTTATAAGTCACAAAACTTAATTATAAATGAACAGCTAAATTAACTATTTATATGCGAAAACTATACTGCATATTTTGATTACGAAATTTTAACAAGTTATTAAATCAAAAGCAGCCACCCTTTGTAGATGTCTAGACTTATATATTACATTCTCTAATATGTTCTTCATCTCTGTTGTAATATGTTAAGTTATTAAATTGTGCAATACAAAACTATTATTTCTTCACGAAAAAGAAACATTATACTAAATTGGGTGCAGTGCATTAAAATCTTTAACGACTTATTATCAATTAATAACGGTTTATTTATCTGTGCTAAACTATAACATTGTATATAAAAGTTTTCATTTACAATATTATAGTTTGCATAATCATAAAAAAAAAACTGCATGTTCACTTGGTTCACCGAAAGGTACTAACCCATTGATATAGGCCATTAAAAATTTGAGCGCACTATAACTTCTGAATGAGGAAGTTTAGTACTACGGGAAATGGGATATAAAAATGTTTTCTTACACGCGGTAAAAATGTAAGTATTTGATTTTACCGCAAAGCTTCTCCAAAATTGATTGAAAAAAAAATAAACATAAACTACTTTAAATGACGTTAGACAACTCATAGAAGAGTGACGTCGACGTGACAAACTAATGACGTCACGCGCGGAGAAATTATTTAAAAAAAAAATCGTATCAGTAATGATAATATACACGATAATATATATTTTTAATTATTGTCTTAGTTTGATAGTATATTAACAAATAAAAAAACCACTGGACTTCCTCATTAAAGAGTATTTTAAATATGTGAGAATTAAAAGTTACCGTACTACAACAGAGATGGAAGATATATTAAAAAAGGAATTTGAAAAACAAAGCATTTGCATTAAAGACACTGTGTAACATTTAATAATCTCCCTATGTTTAAATATCCACGTTTTTTCAATTCTTCCGTTATATTATAGTGAAATTATAGATATAAACCTTTATTGGTGCGGTTGAGATTTAACTGAGTGTATTATATAACTTGCAAACCAGGCAACGCCAAAAACATATTAAAATATTAATTAAATAAGCGTTTCATAATTCACATTCGTGGAAAATCATGAACGAAAATTTGATAATAATATATCTGTAATGTAGGTATTTATTATGAATCCGGGAGGATAACGAATACACTTCAGAGTTTGACAAGGAACCTAAACCCTGGACGAGCGTTTTTGTATCGATAGCTAATCTCAGGTAAAAATCCTAAAAAAGGAAATCAAGTGAAAATAAGTAGATACACCTCATTCTGAAGTGATTAGCGCATTAGCCTACCATTTTTGAGATCCTGGGTTCGATTTTTGGCAGGGTGGACGTGAAATATTGGTTTGAAAGGTGGTTCTTAATTGCAATATTTTTGTACTAATAAACTAGCCCTATGTACCACTTGGTGCAGATAGAGAAATGATGATGATATAGGTATTTTGTGTGCCTTTATTATTATTTTTTTCGTCTTTATTGATTTTTTCTAATAATTAAATAGTTTTATGAATAATAATAAAACAAAATAATAGAAAAAAAATCCCACATAAGGCAAGCATGTACTTGAATAAAGTAATTTAATAAATTTTATGAACTTTTGAACGTGTGTGTGCATGTAAATATCAGTATGCATGTGGATTTTTTACACATACGTAACTGATACATACATTCACATACACACATCCATACATAACATACATGTGTATATACATATTGTATCATAATGTTTGTTTTAAGTAAAAAAAAAAATAACTTAGAGTTTATTAACATCCTGTATAAACTGTACGTATAGCTGGCGGATATTAATACTGGCATCAGCTCCAATCGCTGACAAAACAAACAGTTAAGTTTTGAAATATGACACGTGTCAAACTGTGACGTCAGCTTAGTCCATTAAATGGCGGCAAATGCCTGAACAATATGGCGGCCAGGTTTTACGTCCAATAAGTCTGATGGCTGCTAAACGCGGGATTGAAATACTCCGTGGTTTAATTAATTTTGCGCTAAAGATCTACCCTCGATAATAGGTAAGCACAAATAACCCCCTCCATTGAAAAGGCACGCTTTTAAGCAATTAATACAGGAGCAAGTTGACTTACAATATTAAATATTTATATATTTTTCAACAAGGACAACAGAACGCTATTGAGAAAAGAATAATTTATTTTATTTAAATCTTAAAGTAGGGCACACATATCATACATATTGTTATGTGTGTTCTAATAATAACATTGCAAATATATTTAATTTATAAATTGTTTATCACATATGTCTTGACCATTATTTTAAATTTTGATATGTTTTTTTCTTCATAAATATTTTTTTCCATTTCGCAATACTTTTTAATTGCTTTAAATAAAATTGAATTTTGTGACTTTGCCTTTTTCCTAAATGGAAGTCTAATTTTGTTCTTTTCTCTAATATTGTGATCGTGTTCATGCTGGTTCCGATCAATTTTTTTCCACAATTCTGTTTTTTTATTAGAGTTTATAATTTTATGCACAAATATCATTGTATTGTAAAATATTCTTTGTTTATATGTTAATAATTTCATTTCATTTACCATCGACTTTACCCTCGTATATCTGTTTTTTTTCAAAATGATTCTGAAGGCTTTATTTTGTAATACAGTTAGTGTATCTATGTTTTCTTTGTTTGATAAAAATAAAATGCTACTACAGTAGTTAACGTGTGGTTCAATAATTGCTTTGTAAATAGTTTTGCAGGAGTCCTTATCAATAAATCTTCTGATCCTTCCCAAAATTGATATTTTTTGTGCAATCTTATTTATTACCATCTTAGCGTTTTGGTGAAATGTAAGTTTTGAATCCAACATTACACCTCAATATTTAATATGTAAAAGTTAATGTCAAAACTTTACACATTGTTTTATATTTCTTAAATAAAGTGGTACATAAATATGTCATTATATTCTGTAGCACTTTGTTTATTCGAATTCTAGTCATCCGATTACTAAATATCCAAATCATAAAAGGAAATAAAAAAAATATTTATTTTCTTAAATTTTAATTAAATTAACTTTGCAGGACATATTAAAGTATGTTTTGAATGCGATTCAAATTCGCTGTATTAATTCAAAACCGATGAAATTTGACCCTCATCAATCCGTATAGTTGGAGTTTAACTGTATTCTATTTTTAGTAAAACATACAAAATGTTGGCAAGAAAATAAATAAATCTGATATCGGCCCATTTAGATCCAAGCCACAGTGTTTATGCTTTAAATATTTAACATATATTTTTAATTTTTATTAACTTTCTTAGTATTTATATTCTTTTCTCAACTTATTAATTAACTTTCTTATCCTATTGCCAACCAGCTCTACGTTTACAATTTATTGGAGAATCCAAGAATCAAAGAAAGTAAGTAATACCTATATACATACATCTCACATAATATGAGTCCCACAATATACGCTCGACAGTTTAACGATTGCGAACCGTTACAACTTACTCGAATGGTAATTAATTCTTCCTAGAGTAGAATATTCAATTGGAGTTCCTCCCTTCCAAGCACTCACCGCCCTCATAAAGCATGTGGCACTCTTTTATCACGTCCTGACAATGTGTCAGGTGTAAGCTATAAATCAAGAAACTTCAAATAATAGCACTACCTTGACATTCTACCTACATACCTTCTCTTAAGCTCGGGTTTCCTAGGACAGCGGTGCCCGTATTTTAACGGCCGTAGTGAACATTAATGCGGTTGACAGCCGTGTAACGGTGACTAGAGAGTGGTTTCCTATAAAAATGGAACACCGTTTTAAAAAAGGAAAACCACTCTCTAGTCACCAGCTTACGACGGCTGTCCAACCGCATCAACCGTTCACTACGGCCGTTAAGATACGGGCACCGCTGTCTTAGGAAACCCGAGCTTTAATAACAAATAAATAATCGTGAAAAAATACTTATTTTATCTGTGTCCAGGAAGATAAAGAATATAGTTCTGCGTTTAAAATAGAACCAGAGCCCTGGACGATTGTTTATAACTCGATGGTTGCGCTCAGAAAAAAAAATCCTGGATAACGAAATCAAGGGAATGTATATCCTCCTAGTTAAGTAGTGATTGGCTCGTTTCTTGTGGTTCTGGGTTCGACTCCTGAAAGGGTGGACGTGAAATCGTCATGATTATAGAACAACGACATATTTTCTTCAATTTTACTTGAGACTGGTAAATAAAAAAAATACTAGGGTTAGTTATCTATATAAAGCGTGTTCAGGTTAAAGACACCCACAATTCTGCAAAAAGTGATCTCATCATTTCAAATGTGTTTAAAATAAATTGCAAATACTTTATAAATATTGGATGGTGGAGGTGGGTTGCGCACGGATCGATGAGTGGATCAAACCAAGTAGGTAAAAATTTGTGTACTGTTATGAAATTTGGTCTACGGTCTATATAAATTGGTTATTTTTTTGATAATTATTAAAGTTTTACATTGCTTTTTATGTTAATGATAATAAGGTTAATTTATTGATAGTTTTATATATTGTAAAATGTTTCCCTTGGCATGGGACACCTCAGTGAAGGTACATTATTCTGTATAAAAAAAAGAATACAAACATTGTAAAAGTATAAAAAAAATATATAGGCTGGCAAACGGATTCAAGCCAATAAACATTTGCTATTCAAATCCTTTTACTGGAATGTATATGATACTTACGCTATTGGTTAAAACACATTTGAAATAGTGAATCTGATTTTAACAGAATATACTTTTGACCTTAAACGGGTCGATATTTTATTGTTTTCTTACCTGGCCTTTGTACATTTTCAGATCAAATATAAAAGAAAATTCAATGTCACATTTTCGTACTTCCGTCGTTGTTCTACGATCACGACGAAATATCAATTTCAACGACTGTTTAGACGGCAATATTTCATTGTTCCTGAAACCTAAAGCGTCTATCACTAAAGCCCTCACAGGGCACTGCGGATTGAACAAACACCTTGCCGAATGAACCTTTCCGAAACTTCTAGATGTAGGTTCAGCAGTGCAGATGAGGAAACACTTATACATAATACACATTATATGTGAATGTGATGCTTTACATCATAAAAGGTGCCTTATTCTCGGTGGAACACTGGTTAAACCTGAGGATGTTAAAGAGCTCGCCCCCTATTTAATAGCCCGATATTTTAAGGATCTGCGCTTAGAGGGGGAGATTCAACAAAACGTAAACTCTCGCTTTTCACACAGTAGCCGGGCTATTTATAGACCTGGGCTTAGAGGGCGAGAACTATTCACGGGGATCCATCACAGTATATCTTCACAAGTTGCAGTGACGTCAGGAGCTTGCATAGCCCTGACTCCCACCACGAAGACTGAGACACCTAAAACGTAAGAATTATCACCTCACCTTCATGTAATCGATTATGGAAATACGCTGCAATTGGTTCACCAATGCAGTGCTTTACGCACCACATAGTGTGCAGTGAAATAAATAAATAAAACTCATTTGCACTACACTATGAAACAGATCATAATAAACGCGATTATCTTTCATACAAGTTTGAAATGATCGATTAAACTGAATTTACCAACAATAAAATTTATGCATTCATTTTGCGCATGCATTTTGCGCATGTATTTTAGTATGTTTGTTGTTTAAATTTATTTACAGTTTAAAACCGCATTTAAACTCCCACCAGATGGTGCTGTTATGCGTCGTTATTTGCAATGCATCAATTTGTAGCACAATTACCAGGAAAAATCGTATTTAAAGTTACTTTTACTATCCCTTTTTGCTTATTTTATGAGTGTGTTTTTTGTAAATTGAATCAAGAGTTTTTTATATTACAATTGCATTTGTAATGTAAACAATGGACGCATCAAATCCCGGTGACAACTGTCATCAACGGATGCGATACGATAACTGTAAGACTGATCACCATACCATTAACAAATTACAACAGGGCCTTAAATGAATATGAAATATATGAAAAATAAATGAAAGGGAATATGGAAGTCTAGGCATTTACAGGACTTTTGACCTGTCATTGGCTGGTTTAAGTGACCACTTTACACACTGTGTAACATTCACCATTTTGCCTGTTTGAACATCCATATTTCTTAAATTCTTCTATTTGTTGATTTTAGTGAGGTCAAAGACATCTGAAGTGAAAGACGAGTGAATTTTAAGACAAGTGAAAAACAAATGGAAGAATTAAAGAAGTATGGATGTTCAAACATAAACAACAAACATACTCAAATGTATGCGCAAAATGCACGCGCAAAATGCATGCATACATTTTATTGTTGTTAAATTCAGTTTGATCGCTTTTATTATAATCTGCTTCATAGTGTAGTGCAAAAGAGTTTTATTTATTTATTTCGCTGAACACTATGTGATGGATAGGGCACTGCATTGGTGAACCAATTGCAACGTATTTCCATAATCGATTACATGAAGGTGAGGTGATAATTCCTACGCTTTAGGTGTTTTATTCTTCGTGGTGGGTATCAGTGCTATGCAAGCTCCTGACGTCACTGCAACCTGTGAAGATATATTGTGACGGGTCCCCGTGAATAGTTCTCGCCCTCCAAGTCCAGGTCTATAAAGAGCCTGGCTACTGTGTGGAAGGCGGATGTTTACATTTTGCTAAATCTCCCCCTCCAAGCCCAGATCCGTAAAATATCGGGCTATTAGGTAGAGGGCGAGCTTTTTAACATCCTTAGGTTTAACCAGTGGTTCTCCGAGGATAAGGCACCTTTTATGATGTAAAGCATCACATTCACATAGAATGTGTATTGTGTATAGGTGCTTCCTCATCTGCACTACTGAACCAATATCTAGAATTCGGGAAGGTTTATGCAGTGCCCGGTAAGAGCTCTAGTGATAGACGCTTTTAACTTCAAATATAACACAAACTTTATTTTACATAAAACGGATATTTTCATATCATGTTAAAAAATATTTGATATTTTAAAGATAATGTCGATCAAATATCCACGATGGAGTTGTTTAATCCGAGATGCAATTTTCATAAGTTCTCGCTAATGAAGAGTAAAGTAGGGTAAAAAAAATTACTACCCTGGCAACACTAACAAAATATTCATTTAGTTTCTTTGACAATCTGACAAATGGAAGAATAATTCAATTTTTAAGTAATGCATTTGTTACTTACACATTCATTTGCTAATTACACATGAAATGTGATTGCATCCTGTTTCTTTAAGATCTATTTATTTATTTAGTATTTCTACACTTTAAAAGAACACATCACGGCATAGTTGAATTCAAATCAGGAGTTGCGTACTGAGCGACGTCTACAAAGAAACTAATGGGTCAAAACGTAAACCTACTCATTAATGAGTAGTTTAGTCGCCTTCTGTTTGATGTGCGTATGCGGTACCTGGACTATTCTTTATTCTATGGCTGTTTGTTTAACTTACATAATAAAACAAAGATATCTAAACGAAGAATTTGTATGTTCCGGTTACATCATTTCCATTTAAAGTACAAATGTACCGAATTCGTTTTGCAGTCTACCAAATAGTCTTTACGTATGTTTATTGCGATGGGAAAATTTGGGTTTGACGGAACTTCGCCTCAAGCTAGTGGCAGTATTGGCCTCGCTTGAATTGTAAAACTGCATTTTGTAGCAATAATGCGCTCTACCTTTTCCAAGCCCGATGACACGTGACCGCAATGACGCATTCTTTGATGCAAAATAAATTGAAAATTCGGAAAATCTTCCACGTAAACAAATCCATTTTCTCTCCGCTCTCAGCTTACCGAAATACAAGGCAGAGAGCTAAAATCTTTATGTCGTTCAAAAAATAATGATTTAAAGGTTTTATTCAAAAACCATTTTTGCTTCAATTTTAAAAAGATGCAATTATTTTTTTTGTTTATAATACAAAATGAATCTATATTTTTTAAATGATTACCTATAAAAATATAAATACACAAAATAAAATAAAATGGAATGTGTTTATATTGCGTAATTGGCTAGGAGAGGGATCTTTTTTGTACTGATTAGGTACATGTAAAAAAAAATATATATATTTGTTGCCTTGCACCTTGCACTTAATGATTTTTTGCCTTGCACTTTTTGCATTTGCATCCAGTTTCATGAAAATTTATGTATCAACACCCGATGACAAATTGTTTGAAAGCGGTTTATTGGAACTTATATAATTTATTTATTTTTTCCAAATAAAGGCTTTAAACCTATACTATATTCTATTAATTCTAAGATTTGCGTGTTATAATTTTTTTGACCAATATTCACTAACTTTATATTTTAAATAATATTCTCCTGTAGATTCAATTTAAAATTTCTATATTGCACATACATGTATATAAAAATGTATCATTGACTTTAAAGAGGGAAAATACTGTTTACGCCATAAATAATAAATGTAGCGAATTGAATGGCATATTTTAATTTTATTTTTATACTTTATGTAACTACGTATTTAATTAATATTATGAATCTTTTTTGGGTGATACCGTGTATGTTGGATTTGATCCGACGTTTCGGCTACCATTGCAGGAGCCATCTTCAGGGAAAACTGTGTGTTTTATAGATAAATGTATGTGTTTATGTACTAGTAATTTGTACTGTGTCACAGTCAGCAGTAGGCACATTTCTAGTTTTGTAGGAAATAATAATTATGTTTATGTACTAGTAATTTGTACTGTGTCGTAGCCGGCAGTAGGCACATTTCTATTCGTTTTTGTCATATGTAGTGCTGGGAACCATGTTGAATTTAATTTAAGCCCGTCGTCTTTGTTTATATTATTTGGATGTCTGTGTATTTCAATTGCCTCTTTTATTATTCGTGCACTATAATTACTAGGTTTAGGTAGAATTTTTGGTTCAAAGGCGAAAAAACGTATTTATTTTTTTTTTTAATCATCTTCATCCTTTTTTTGCACCTAGTGCTCCATAGGGCAAGTATACATAATATTTTACATCCACCCAAGTTAATGTGCTTTTACACTATACAATGTTAAAACAACAATTCTATCCAAACGTTTTTTGTACTCTTTTCATAATGATTCTTTTTCCGAAAATTATTTTAATATTAAATATGCACATATTTTTAATTAAAAAAACTTTTACCAAAAAGAATTTTAAATGTTTTGTTTTTCTTTTAATAACACAAACATAATATGTTTTATCTCATGAAAGCGGAAAAGTCATCATTTAATGAAAATGGCGTTCGTGACAAAGCTAGATTTTTAATTAAACACTTCTAAAATAATGATAACCATTTAATTATGTCCATCTTCAATCGTCTGTTCGCTTTTCCATTGACTTTCACGGTTGCGAATGAAATTTTAATTGAAAAAATAATAAGATACCCACTTCAGAAACAGAAAAAAGAAAATTAAAAAATTGTAATTAACTTTTAGCTTCTAAAAATAATTTATGAACATTATTTAAAAAGAAGATCCGTTATTGAACAGACGTGCATACTTACATATTATTATTGAAATGACTAAATATGTAATAGATAGATTTATATTTAAAATATTACTACAGAGATAAAGAACTTTTTGACGGGGGAATTTATTTATTTATTTTGTTTATATAGTTTTTATACATATAAGGGCGATAATACTGCCTTAAGGGTAAATTTGAACTTCTTGTTGGTAGGTGTAATATATTTTTTTTAAAAAAGAAACCTATTTTAATGAAAATCTACCATATGATATAATGATTAAGGTGGGAAGGAAAGAAGAAGAGGCAAGAAAAAACAAATCAGAATATGGTCAGCCTAAGTATTTTCAGGTCATTAGACCTGTTCTTCCTGGTTAAGGTAATCACTTAACACCGTATAATATTTAACATTCTGCCTAAGTTCGAGTAATGAATCAACTCAGCTCTTTTACTTTAAAAAAATTAACAGATGTAAGAATTGAATAAAGATGGATGTTAAAACGTAAGCGGTGTTGAATTATTGAACATTTCAGAAAAAAATACGTTTTATTTTTCGAATTTGGAAAAACATAATTTAAACTTTGCTTAAAATTAATTTAAATTTGCAGATATTTCAACAACGATATAGAAAGTTTTTGAGAAGATAACGGCCTTTTCAAGGCTTGTGACCTGTCATTAGCAGATTACACAGCGCGCGTGTATCACGTGAAAATACTTTTTTGATTTCTAGGATAACTCAACAACGTATTGAATTAATCCAAAATTTTGTAAACAGGAACCTACTTAAATAAACCCGCTCACCAATAAAGAAGTTCATTCGTTTTAAACTAAAAAAAATGTTTATTAATAGACTATTGAACTGAGCAAATTTTTATTATTTTTATGTATCCTATTATTAAAACGAGCGTCTTGAGGATGCGGCGGTGGACCTGGCTTGGACACGTGCTGCACATGCCTCAGAAAAACCTAAACCCAAGTTGCCTCTTCTTTAAGCCGGTGGGCTCACGCCGCCCTGGAAGGCCGTCAACTTTATTCGGCGGAATTAAGGAGCGCTGGATTGACGTGGGAAGAGAGGAAAATGCTGGCTGGCGATAGGGTCTCCTGGAGGCAACTGGTGATGTCCACATGCTCCACTTAGGAGTGGATGTGGAAAAGAAGAAAAAGAAGAAGTACTGTCTTTGCTGAATTTTAAAAATTATTTTTTTATTTTATTACTCTCAATCTTTAAATAATATTTCGCGCTGGTCACTAGTTCTCTCGGTGAGTTTTGGCGATTGGTGGGTTATCTTCCCGCAAACCGGAAATTTACTATAACACTCTACCATTGGTTAATTTATAAAAAAAAACTTTTGAAGTCATTTTAAGTAGTTTATTTTTATTAAAATATTTTTTTTCATGCATTTAAAAAAAAACTTCGCCGTACTTTAAATGCTCTAAATTTTAGCACGTGTAAGAAAACATTTATATTGAATTTCCAGTGCCATTTAACTTCCTCTTTTATCGAGATTTTTGGTATTTTAATAAGCTTTTCGTTTTGCTCATACTTCAAACGATATTTTTTGACTAAAATCGTGAAAAAATTTTAAATTTCAATTTTATGAACCGCGAATTAAACTGAATTCAACTCAACAATATTTTAAGTATTTCCAAAGGCAGGCCAGATTTCACATCCTTAGTAGTTATTTAGATCTAAATTTATTGCAACATAGAGAGAAAACACTTTTGACAAGAAAAAAATTGAGTCTTAGCATTTATGATCAAGAGGAATAAAAAAAAAAAGTGTTTTCAGGCGTTATTTAGGAAAAGAAATAATTCAACCAAATGAATCGCGCCTAGACCGATAAAGATTTCTGTTCTTGATCGAACAAAAGTCAACAGATAGAAGAGTTGAGGAAATATGAATGTTCAAACATGGGCAGAGTAATGAATGTTACATCATTTGTTAAGTGAAAACTTGCCAGTTAATGACAGGTAATACGCCTGTAATGTAAATGCCTCGGCTTCCATATTGCCTTCTTACAAATGTTTTCCCTCTCTGTTGCAATAAATTTAAGTCTTTATTTAACTCTGTTGCTTTTATTGTCTTTTCACTATGAGTATGGACAGATCATATCTTATATTATCATTTTTACTCATTACCAAATCATAAGAACGCGAATATTATCTCT
The DNA here is from genome assembly GCF_059751315.1 of Micrasema longulum. Taxonomy (NCBI): domain Eukaryota; kingdom Metazoa; phylum Arthropoda; class Insecta; order Trichoptera; family Brachycentridae; genus Micrasema; species Micrasema longulum. The sequence goes on from NW_028278793.1 coordinate 44,852, forward strand.
CTTTCCATGTTTAAATGAATTATGATTTATATTTACGCAAGCGTCACTGCGACAAGAAAATGCGTAGAAAAAACATCTCGGCATGAAAAAATATATTTTCACCAAAATAAATGTATTCTTTTGTCTTTCTTTGTTTTGCTTCAAGAATTCTTATTTTCTTTTTTAAAAGTTTATCTCGTATTTCATTTGAGAAAACAATTATTATGAAGTTGGCAACAGTTCGGTCGGTAAAACAGTTTGCGTTCTTATCTCCTATTGCCCGCTGAAGACCCATTGAAAACTTTAGTTTTCATCGATAAGGTTTCTTAAATCATAAAGCAAAAATTTCGTTTCAAAACTTTTATCAGCGTTTCTCAACACGAGTATGTAAACGGACGTTTCATAAATTTTAGCAAAATGACTTGAAAACAGAAACTCTGAAAATAGACAAAAATGTTTTTTGAATACAGTGGAACCTTATTTTAAGCACGTAATTTGTTCCAGAACGAAGAAAACTCGTTGAAAAATAATAAGACATTAAAAAAAATTATTCATTATTTAAATCAAAATTATACTTCAATATTATTTATCGTCAACTAGATTTTAATACTAGATTTGGCACCTTCTTAGTATGCTCTGCACCTAATGTAGAGTTTGTTGTAAATGTAATTACGTAATATTATGACTAAACAAAAAAATTGGGAAAATAATGTATTATCTTTATCTTTTTTTGATACTGTATTAATGTATCATTCTTATTTTAATAATTTTGTTATTGCGATATTTCTTCATGTGAGCACTTTTTACTAAGTTTCATTTAATAAATCCATTTACAATTTTCAATTTTGAAATCTAATATTGTCAGAGGTAAGTCCAATTTGTTCAACAACAATGTTTCACAAAAACGAAAAAAATAAATAAATAGAAAAAAGTTTATTCTTTTAAAAAATAAAAAAATAAAAAAAAACATTGCCGCCAATGAAAACATAGCACATAAATATTTTTTAAATATTTACGAAAATTCATGCAACTTTATGAAAATGCACGCAATCCAATCTTCCAAACCTGGATTTTTTCGTGTGTGTTGGATAATCCTATATCACACATTTATTTTAAGTTTACTCTGCACCTAAATCTTATTAACAAATTACAACAGGGATGGAGAATATCTTAAATAAGGGAATATGGAAGTCTGGGAACATTTGGACAAACTCAAATATTTTTTAATCTTATTGATTTGATTTGCGCTTAACGCACTAAAGGTTCCGGGTTCGATTCCCGGAGAGATAACAAACATAAAATTAGATTTTGGTTCTGCGCATTAACTATCGTTTTTTGTATTTTTTGTGATTATTTTTTTTTATATAAAAACAAAGAGTGAAAAATAGTATATATAATAATAATGTGAAAAAATACACTGGCTTTGTAAAATAAAAAAAATAAAAAATAATGATAAAACAGAAAAAAAATACATCGGTCAAAATATTTTTGTCAAAGTAGTTATGTTCGGCGACAGGGACCAGACCCGATTCAATACCGTGCCACTGCAACTAGAAGTGGAGACAAGATGCTTTTTATTTATTTTTTTTTATTTATAATTGTTTAAAACCAGTCAGGGTTATATAAACATATCATAGGTTAAGTCATAATATGTCTCGTATAGTTAACCATCGTTTGCTTCTTAACAGTTTGTATGCCGGAGCCGTGTAAACACGTGATTATATAACCATGCGTTGTATCCCGGTCCCGTATTTTCACGTGGTTTAACAGCTGTTCAAAAAAGTGCATTTTATTGACATCTGGTGACTTTTATTAGTACTTTTTTGCTGCTGGTAAGCTACGTGAAAACACGGGACCGGGACACAAAGCGTGGTTATTATAATCACTTGTTTACACGGCTCCGGGATACAAAGTACAAAAAAAGGAGTGAGACGCTGTAGGTATATGTGCGAACATTGCAATGTGGCTCTCCATAAAGGACAATGTTGGCAAAATTATCATACAAAAATGATTTATCAAATTGTTTCAAATAAATTTGAGAAATAAGAATTGATTTGACTTAGTATTTTCATAATTATGACACGTTTAAGAAACCCTTCACAAAGCATGAAATTTCGCTAAAATGAGCCGGGCACAGGGTAAATTCCATGTGTATTCGGCCGGTACTCAAAGTGTTAATGTTGATTTTAAATTTGTGTCCAGTATATTTTTTTAAGTAGTCAGGCGTCATTGTAGTGTTTAAGTTTCCATTGTATAGTGTTTTTGACTGCCCTGCATTTAAACGTAGTTATGCAGAAAGCAGCCAGCTATAGAAAAGTGAAATGGAGATAATAGCACCTCTGTAAAAATAATGAATAATCAAATCTACATAACCGTTGGAATGTTTTTGACTTTGACAAATGATAAACAATAGTTAGATTTGTTTTTATTTTACAAACAAGAATCTAATTATGTATTGGACCAGTTTAAATGATTTTAGACTTTACCATAGTACTGTACTGTTAGATTTTTCTGTAAATTGAGAGATCCCGTTTTTGTGACCGACACTATTTTTTAGAAGGCGATTATTACAGTTCTTTGTATAAAAGCGGTCTTTCTGTTATTAGCAGAACATAGAATCGACCTTACTGCACCCGATAACACAAATATCGATTTTTTTCAAAATTGTGAACTGGCTGCTTTTTGCATAACTACGTTCATTTGTTTTTGCTTTTTAATGTGATTGTGTTGTTATTGTCTGATATTATATTTTTGTATGTCACCGTTTTTTTTACTGTTATGTCATTACTTTGATCATGCAAATTTTCGTTTTGTCAAACTGGCATGTTTTTTATACAGTTCAGTCATAGGGGTCAAAAACCCTAATTGAATATTAGTTTCATGATTTTATTTTGTTTTTTTGTATTTTTTTAATGTTTGTATTATTACCGACCCAGAAGACGATCAAGCTGGTCAGTTCGCTTTTAATTTGAGCTGTGTGCCTCATGATTTTTTTATAGGTATGTGGTCTGTAATTTGGTGGAAGAGGCTGTAATTTGTTACGCTCGTTACTGTTTTTTTTTTTTATATTGAGAGTTCGCAGTATTTTTATCCGTAACCAGTTTAGTTCGAATGTAATTGTCGCCAGGAGCGTTTGTGCGGAGCGCAGCGACCCGTAAGACAATGCACATAATCAACCGGAGCGAAAGTTGATACGAAGCCTTTTAATGCAAGCTGCTAAATTGAATTCTTTTCAATTTCCCGGGCTCCGATTCGCCGGCAATCAGGTAGAGAATTGCCAATTGGAAAGGCAAACGTTGATTGGAGCATGTCAGGGCCGTTTGGGACCGGGCAAAAATTACGTTAAGCCGGCGCAATTACCCACCCCTAGGGCTGGCGCTGGTTCATTCATTATTTACAATATATGTTTATTTACGCTTTTGTATTCATACTTTTTTGCAAAAAATAAAATCGTGACCTTAGTGATTTTAATAATTTATTGTTAGTGCGTTTTTCTTCTACTATTTTGATCCATTTATTTTAGAGATTTAGGTTTATAGCATCACTACGTTTGTTGTTATTTGTGACGTCATACTTATTGATCAACGATTTACGATTAGAAAACGAATTTGTAAATAGTGACAACATAATAAGAGATGCTTACCTATGAAATTGACGTTTTATATTATTTATCATGACACATAAATTATAAGAAATATAGTCTCATTTTATTTATTATCATTTATTCTAGAATTGATCCTTGGGTTTGACAGAAATAACAGAAAACCAGTTAGATTAGTATCCAGAAAATACTGCAGCTTGTGATATATTTTGAATATAAGAACACATTTATCGATATAAATCACCACTTATGCTAATTAGTTTCATTTCTTGTAATATAACTTTATGATCAACTTTATGGTTGCCTATATTTTTTAAAGATAATTAGCATAATAAACTAAATTGGTAAAGGTAGATAAGGTAAACTACGCTGTGAAATACTAAAATAAGATTTAAGTGCTGTAGATACTTGATCGTAAATTATTTTCCGAAATATTTTTCAAAAAGTCGGTAATTTAGAAATCACTCTATGATTTTTGAACCCCAATGAAGGGCCTGATTTATAAATAGCAGAATAAAAGCAGTTTTCCATAGTTTCAAGAAAATATCATAAGTAAATGACTTATGAAAAGCAACGTGAGCGGACTTCCCGGTTGGTCAGCGCAATTAATTATAAATATGGCTGTTATCAGATCAGGTCAGGCTCGTTTTGTGGAGTCGAGATTCTTTATCTACTGAAAGGCTAAATCAGTATTGATTTTTATGCCAGTAATGTTAGTTAGTGAATTAATTAATATATTTGTTAGGTTACTCTGATGGCTTTTTGTAAACGTATTTTAAAAAAGTGACAAAGATCTCGTAAATGTTTTGCTCAGAATTAGCGGTAGTTTCATTCTAAATTACCATTGAAGGAATCGAAGAAAATTTTTGCAAAGATTTTATGTAAGACCAAAAAAAATTTGTGGTAAGGTTAAGAAGAAGAAGAATCACAGATATTGGTTTGCTTGTAAGTAATTATAGAGATTTAAAAAAAAACTTAAACAAAATTTTTTATTCACGTGTACTTATTAATACGGCTAATTAAAATGAGTTATTCTGAAAGTATTCACAAAAGGGGAGAATAAGATTATTACTCAAATATAAACTTTTTGCCTTTTATTTTTTAAGCGTGATAAATAACTGTATTGTTAAAAACAGTTTTAAAAAACTGTCAACCGGTCACATTATTGTTTTATTGAAATTACATTATTAAAACAAATTTTCAAACAAAATTTAACTTCCAAATTGGATATTTTTAGGCAGGACAATTTATATATTTAAGTTAGAATTTAAAATCAAGTTTTGGAACATTGAAACTTTAAATTCTGTTCCAAATGTAAAACTTTGCACTTTCCCGCCTGTCATGCGGTTCCATTGAATAGTTAATGACGTCTGCCGACAGGTTTGGGCTCAATGTCTATTTCGATATTACAACTAACCAACTTAGTTCAGACACTCAGACGTCCCAGTCTAAGTTAATCTGATGCATGTTTAATGATACTGTGTGACATGTCTGAAATACACCAAGTCCCGACTCCGGACAGATCATGAATTCACAAGGTATTAACTGTCAGCCAAAGAGTAGGATACTTCTAATTAAATATAGTTTCAGATTCGCTAACTTAATTATATGAATCAAAAGGAAAAGCCCTTTTGGCAAAATGGATTCATCGTCCTGCAGTAAAAAACATTTTTATCTTTTAAACAATAAGAACAGGTGCCGTGGTGCAGTTGGTTAGACGGCCAACTGTGAAACTGGCGTCGAGGGTTTGATTCCTGCCTGTTGCAAGAAAAAAATTCAGAAAGATATTTTTTTCAATTGGTTATGGTGTATTTTTCATTACCTCCTTCCATTTTCCCTCTATTCCACCTGCTGACAAGCCCCAAAATAGAGGCTTCAGAGGGTTATTTTTTAATGATAAAATGTAATTTTATATAGTTTTAAATAAACTAATTTATGTATTCTTAACAATTTCGAAATAAAATATCTTCTAAAAAATAGTATTTATTTTGGACAAAACTATTAATTTATAATTGAAAACCTTGTTTAATAAACGGAAAATTAATACACATTTTTTATTGTTTTAATTTAACGATTTTTTTTTTAAATTTATTTCAACAGAGAGGGAAAAATTTTTGAGAAGGGAATATGGAAGTCTAGGCATTTACAGGGCTTATGACCTGTCATTGGCTGGTTTAAGTGGCCACTTTACACACTGTGTAACATTCACCATTCTGCCCAAGTTTGAACATCCACATTTCCTCAACTCCTCCATCTGTTGACTTTTGTGAAGTAAAAGAGCTGAAACCTTTATCACGTGGGTGAGATTCATCCGGCTGAACCAAATCACCTACTAGGCAACGCCTGAAAACAATTTTTCAATTTTTATACTTCTTCTTTTACCAGGTAGTAATTCAACAATGTTTGATTATGTCCAAATGCTTGCAGACTGGCTGGATTTAAATATGAACAACTCCCTAGGGAGGAAATCCAGCCAGTCTGCAAGCATTTGGACATAATCAAACATTGTTTAATGATTTTCTGTTTATGATTTTTCTTTACAATAGTTTCTTCCGAAAAAAATATATGTCTCTCAAATTAAACATTTGCCTTTAATTTTCAGCAGCATCTTGATATTTGCTGTCAAAATAAATTAAAGGTTGGTTTATTTCGTTCGCTTTTACTAAAAAACAAATATTGTATTAAAATAAGTTTTATTTGAACTATTTACATTAAATTCTGCATAGTTTGCACTTAAAGCCACAAAAATTTTAAAAATTCATAATATTCCACAAAGCATACAATATTTTTGTTATTTTCTCATTCTATGTGTGAAGAAGTTTCTATGATTTTTTTTATAATGAGATATTTATAACCTTATAACTTCAGTAAACCCGTAGTAATCAATGGTTGAAACATTCTCTGGATTTTTCGTTTTTTTATATCGGAGTTGCGGACCTTGAGGTTTATATTTTACAAAGTAGATTTCATTTATTGGCTACTTATTTAAGAAGTATTGGGAAAGTGATAGTATTTTGACTCTGAACTTTTATAACAACTTCTCCGCATTTTTTCAATGAAAAAAACGGTTTGTGACATTTGCGTTTTTTTTTTAACAAGTCTTCAATTAATAAATGCCAACTGGTTCCAGAAGACAAATATTCTTCTGTTTTAGCGTAAAAATAAAATAGATGTACTAAAGATCGTTTGTGACGTACGTAAATGAAAGTCGAAATGTATTTCGCTCAATGCGCCAGTCCAGAGATAACGAAGTATTTCATTGAATAATCATGGACTACAAAAATATTTCACGTGTACCTTGCCGGGAAATAAACTCGAGACTAAAGACATGATAGGTAAATGACCTAACTTCTAGATCAGTAAGTGGACTTAACTCCATTTAATTTATTTTTTACGTTTTTTAGCCAAAAATAGGAATCGAGTCAAAATTACTCGTCCTGGGTTCTGGTTCTATTCCACAAACAGAACTGTATTTTTTATTCCACTTTTTAATTTTGGAATAAATGGCAAAAATAACCGATTTTTTTATTTATCGCTCAATATAATATATGGGTAACTCATTTTACTTTTAATAGCATTTAGGTATTTTATTTATCTGAAGATAGAAAAAAATATTTGAAGACATCTTGAGCATACGCTAAAGTGTTTTTTTTTTTAATTGTTAAAAAAAATTGTTTAACAATTGGTAAAAAAATTTTACCGCTTATATTTTGCAGTTTTTCGCCCGTATAACTGTTCTTTAAATGAAATGACAACTCTCCACGAAAAGATGGCTGCCATTCGACCTCCACAAACTCCCTACCCAATCGACCAACAAATTAGAGTTTATTACATATGTAATACAAATATATCATACATTAATATTAAGGTAAGGACGTTGTCTTCAAATCAGATTTTTTTTTCAATTGCGGCGTCATTGATCAGTACATGCAAAGTTTCTCTAATAAATACATTTACTTTTTTATCTACTTACTTTTTTGCAGATTTTGTGACAACTTTGACGCATCTTTCAGCAGTTTTAGTATGGCTCCAAAACACATGCTGAGTTTCGTCTTCCAAAACAGATCAAATAGTCTCTTTTGTAAAACGTCTTCTATTGTTGGACGTAAATGTCTAATTTTTGTTCTCTTCCGTAGTCCATGGCAACAAAATTCATTGATTGTGATGAAACTATAAGGCTACAAATAATTGAAAAAGTTTCAACTTTTAACAAAATATTTCCAAAGCACTTAGATTTATGATGAATTCTTTTTTCAGAATTAAAATAACCTTTAAGGGTCGCGCTTTTCCACTAGTTCGCGGAATCTCCAAGAGGGTTATAGAAGTTCATAAAAGGGTAACCGCGACTAAAGCTCTGAGGATCTGACGCCCGAAATGAATGGACGTCGTTGAATTGTAGGAATAATTTATTAGGCCGTCGCGTCGCGATGCTTTTTCTAATGCCTCACGAAAGCGGGTCGCTGAATTTCCGTAGTCCGAATTTTTCAGGGAGTAAGGAGATATTTAATATCTTTTTTCATACGCATTGAAAATATTTTGGTAGTTTTTTCTTTTTTTTACAGTTTTCAAGCCGTGCTACGTTTTTTTTATATTTGTAAATCAATCAAATTAAATAAAAATATTTTGAATTGAAATTAATTAGATATAAAAAAATAAGTAAATAGCTATTAAAAATTTACTTAGAAAAAAATCAAATAATAAAGTGTAAGAAGAAAGTTTTCGTTCAGTAATCGTATGGCTAAGTACGTTTGCCTACCATACAAGAAGTCTTGAGTTCGATTCCCGACATGGTTGACATGAAATATTTGTTTAAAATAGTGTTTCAACACTAGCAAATTTTACGGTCACTGGACTTGCACCTGAAGCGTAAGACTGATCATCTTACCTTCTTTGTTTTTTTTATGATCTATCTTACGATATTTTTAATGATCAAGATACGCTGCTATTAGTATTCCAATGTAATGCCCTTTGCACCATTAAGTGGGGAAAGGGAATGATGATGATGATTTTATCATCAGCTGAAGTAAATCTTCTTAAATCGTCAAATCGATTTTTTTATTATATTATTAATAGCATGTTTTTTTTAAATATAGGTGCATATTATGCGCACGTATAAATTTTATATCATTTTTACGTTACTTGTGTTTTTCATGCTACCTAAGTTAAATTATATTATAGCTTAGAATAAGTAAAAAAGTGTTTTATTCTAAAAACTAACCAAACCAGTTTTTCCATAAAAAGAAATATTCATTTTATGTGCAAGAAAATATTTGTAAATGCGATTTCAGTTAGCGTTAAACTTTATTGGTATAATGTGCGAATTATACACAAGTATTTTTTTTCTAAAACGTAGCATCGTACATATTTTCCGATTACCCCTCAGTATATTTTCCTTAGAATAAGCATTTTCCAAAACTGTTGTCAATTTGTAATAATTCTAATATTTATGTACTTAATCAGAAATAAGGGTAAATTTCACAGTACGCATTAAATTGGGTGAATTATTTAGTTTCTGTGCCCCAATTAAAGTCGGTCTCTAGAACAGTAGAAGGGATGTTGTTAAGCCAGTTGGAATCGTTGCGAGGTTCTTCCCCTTCGGGTCAAACAAACATAATGGGAAGACATTATTAACAACACAATTATATTTGCTGCCAGGATGGCGTAATACAACGCCGTTATTCATTCAAACTCACTGCTTACTGTTGTATTGTGTGGTAAATTGACCTAATTCAACCGTACTAGAAATTGTACTAATTAACAGGTAAAGTGACCCACATCTCAATGCCAACAGGATAAACAATGTTTTTTTTCACAGCGTAATATATCAATTTATTAAATACCGAGACCCATGCCTATGAATTTGCCTTGCATCGCTAGAAAATCTTTGTCGAAAATCCCTGTACAAGTACAAATATATGCACAAATACACACATAAACTCACATGCATATACATACATACACACATTTACATATTTCACGCCTGCTTTGACTAGATATATATAATTTTCCAACCTATCGTTTTTGGAGCAATTTACCGAATCCGACGGTAACTCTACCGAATGTGGAATACCGGAGTGTGGCAAAATTGTAGTCCCCCATCCATCAAAAATGAAAAAATCGGTTTTAGGCGGCGTAACTCGTCACAAGTAACAGTTTAATTTTTTTTTCTGAAAATGTTCCTGTTCTAGGTGATAACGAATCTACCGCTTAATTTTTCTGAATCTACCAATTTTAGCTTGATGGAAGCTGGCAACACTAGATAACGGGAAAATTTAAAACACTAGGAAGAATGGTGAAAAGTGAATGTAACACAAAGTGCAAAGTGGAAAATTTTTAGACCATCATCACATCTTTTCAATTCGAACTCAGTGATACATATGCCACAAATTGAAGTGAATCTTGATAATTTGATACTTGAAGCTATGATAATTAGACTTACGTTTCAAATTCAGTTCAGGAACTATGAAATATAACAGTAAAAATCACTACTTTTAAAACTTATCGTCGGTGATACTGCAATAATCTTTACCTGTTTTTCTAAGAAATTTTATTGCCAAAATAAATTAGTTATAGGGACTAAGAGACGCTTGTTTTTAACTGTTGCTATTTTCACTCTAAATAATGATAATTTTTTTGATACTCCAGTGGTATTTTTGTTGGATTAAAATCTTAAAAAATATAATGACAGAACACTTTTGAGGACCCCGTGCCAAAAAATTCAATTCACTAGTATTTCCAGTACAGTATCACTGACTATGTCATGTCGACCTTGCCGGATATCGAACCAGTTACCTCAATAATGATAGGAAAACTAGCCAACTACTCAAATAGGAGGCGGACATATCTCTACAAAATTATATTTTTTTTGGATTTTATATTTTCTTTTCTCTTTCTTATATAACACAAAAATATTATACCTGTCTATTTATTATAGGAGCAAAAATTCATAAACATTTCTCGTAAACCCACGAAAAGGTAATGCCTTTGTGGGATTTTTGTTTACTGTTTTTACTGTGAATATGAATTCCACTGCTATTTAATTATCTTTTATTTTTTTATTTCTCTGTTTTACGTTTTATGTTTATTGTAACAATAAAAAAATTGAAATAAAATAAAATAAAGTCTCTAGACTAAGTGGCCCACAAAAAGTAGTTACAAATAAATATATTTTTATTAATAAACCTTTATTAAACATTTAAACATATATTAAGAAAAAAAAAATACAATTCTAGTAGAACTTGCCAAAAAAGCGTCAGCCTCTTGTGTTTGACAAGTGTACAAAATAATATAAAATAGAAACAAAAATGCAAAAAAAAAATAGTTTTAAATTGACAAATAGCTTAAATTTTTTATTTAAGATGTTCTGTGGCGCTAAAATAAAAAAATACATTTGTACAAAATCAAAACACCATTCTTAAATTAATCTGAATCTACATAATACATATTGAACTCCATGTTCTGCATTATCTATTAATCAAAATCTCTTTATTTTGGTGTTCAATAACCATGTTCCGAAAAGTAAAAGTTAACAACAAAATGCCTTCTACATGATTTCAACTAAGCTTTGAAATGAAAACAGTCATTTAAAATCGATGCATGGATAATCTTCGCTTGAACAACCATTCTCGGGGGGTGATTACCATATAGATACAAGAACTATGACGAAAAGAAGACGGTTTAATGAATGTTAAATTCTATTGTACATCTATAATAATCACAAAACAAAATGCAGAACTGTTAGTATTACAAAACATGGATAGCCAACCTGCAAAAAAATTAAGATGAAACTGCACGTAGAACAATGTAACGATTATAGAATCATATAATTGCGCGCTCCAATAATAATAAGAGAAATGACAAACTCCATCAAATATCTGCGAATTACCATTGATCTATTCCGTAGATTAAAAGAACACATTAATATTACCACAACCGAATAAAAAAAATTTGTTCACTTATGGACACTGGGAACATTAAATCCAAAGTCCACATATGCTAACCTAACAAGGCACCAAGCGCGGCAAAACGGAAACGCAAACCAAACTGTCCGATCACCACTGGTACTGGTCGACCAACACGACACAGCCAACAACGTTCATCGTAAATGTAAATTCAATTAAAAACTATTGTTGACAGAAGCCGTGGCGCAGTTGGTTAGACGGCTAACTGTAAAACTGGCGTCACGGGTTCGATTCCCGCCAGTTAAAAGAGAAAAAAGTCAAGAGTGATTTTTTTCTCTATTGGTCTGGGTGTTGTGGTGTATTTTTCATAACATCCTTCCATATCCCCTCTTTCCCACCTGCTGACAAGCCTTTATTTAGAGGCTTAGCGGGTTAATCTTTTAAAAAATAGTAATCTTTCATTATTTAAAAAAATCAAGCCAGGGTAAATTGTAAAATGTCTTACCCGGCGCGGGTTTTCTCAGTGAGCAATACGTTGTTAATTTGATTATGAAATGTTTTCTGGTAAAGCAACAGATGAATCAAATACAATTTGAGAGTTAGAGAAATTAAAAAGGTCGAAACTTGTCTTTTCATGCCCAGAATTCTAAGTTCTGCCTTCAAATATACCAGTCTCGATTTTTTTAATAACAAATTGTCTTTTTTTATGCAATTACTGAATCAAATTCAATTTGAACTACCTCTCTCTTACTTCTATTCCCACCTAGCCCACTATAAATAATTATGTCTTAACTTCTTTCTATTTTATATTCTATGTGTCTTTACAAATTCCCACTGGGCGCGTATTAGTAAATAAACGTTAGTTTTTTATAAATAAAAAATATAAATTAAATTAACAATTATAATATGTTAGCTTCGTCATTTTTTTCTCATATAAAAATAATAATTTGAAGAAACATAAAATGACCCTACCTTTTACTTTTTATCGATCCCAAGTAAATACTTACACATAAATGATTTTTTTTTAAACAATAACACATAAAAAACTATTCTTATATAGACAAAAAAAAAACTGGGCCATTAATCATTTAATTTAATACAGCGTGCAAGTTACAAAAGGCATACAAAATTTTTTACTCAGCCGTTTTTGTGATGTAACCGGTATAGCAAATTGCATTTATCAATATCTCAGCAACTAATGTGAGTGTTACAACTTATTTTTATGTAACCTTCAAATAAACCAATACACAAAAGAAAAAAATATATATCACATATTTAAGTTTATTAGATAATTTTTAATAAAATATTCCGTACATCAGTATTTCCGAAAATGACAAAATATCGAGTATCCTGAGACAAACATATATATATATATATAACATTCGTTTGAGAGAAAAACATTTAATCTAATTATGTAAAACAAATTTTAAAATAAAAATGACTACACATATAAATAGTGAAGTGAGAGATTTAAAAAAAATATATTTAAATCAAAACACGTAGTACTTTATATAATTGGTACACATATTATTTATATTTTTATGTGTTTCATTGCTTTATATATTTTTTATTATATATTATACTTTATTATTTATGTTTAAGTAACATGTATTCTTGGCATATATATATATTTATATATACTTTATGTTTGTATAATAACGATTTTTATTTCTTACGTTTGATTAGCTAGGCATTTATAATTAGTAGTTTTGTTTTTTTTAAATGTTATTGTTTTATTAGTAAAGGACTAGTTATGCTCTAAAGTCTAAAAGATAAAAAAACTCCATCATGGAACAGGCTGAGCCATGTGAGATAGAGACTATCATAAACATAGAACACTCCGTTTTAATTTTACATTAATTAGTTTTATATAGATTTCCTGTTAAAGCATGTATACTATTTTTTTGCAATAAATTTATAAAATAAAAAAATAAAAAAATTAGACCACTAAGCAAGACACGGGGACCGTGATAATCGGGCAATCATTTCCTTTTCTCATAGTATCGATGGTTAACAGTGACTCGAGGGGGTTTTTTCACACAGTATGTTAAAGATTAAAGCCAAAAAATTAGTAGACCCATTTTATGTATTATTATTATTTATTATTTAAATCTTAAAATAGGGCACACATATCATACATATTGTTATGTGTGTTCTAATAATAACATTACAAATATATTTAATTTACAAATTGTTTATCACATATGTCTTGACCATTATTGTATGAAATTTACATGTTCTCTAATTACTCCTTCTTCTTTATTAAGACATACAAGTACGTCTAGATAATGATTCTGCTCTCAGATTTAATTCCTTGCCAAATTTTCTCCTGGAAATCTATTATCTTAATAATGTTTCAAATCCTAGTTAATGGTGTATTCACGAGATTGGTAACCAACCTCCCGAGATGGGTTGGTAAGATTTTATAGAAGGTTGAGGAGATAAGAAGTAATAACGGGGGAATTAGTCCTTGTAACACGGGTTTGCATCCTGTACGCGACCGTGGCATTATTCAACCCTGTAGTACAGGGGTCGAAAATTTCGCCCGCGAGCCACTCCCGTCTCGCAAAATAATGTTTGTGATTTAACTATCGTCTTTATCATTTATACCGTCGTCAGATGGAATAAATAATAATGTTTTGTTTGTAAAATAGAACCAGAATCCTAAACAAGTGTTTTTGACTTGATGACTAATCACAGGTTAAAATCCTGAAGAAGGCAACCGAATATAAATTTGTGAGCTTCGCGATATACTGGTTAGAGCATTTGTCTATGATTGCTGAGGTCTTTGGTTCGATATCCGAAAAGATCGACATTAAATAGTTAATTAGAATATAGTTGTTCCCCGAAATATTTTATTGTCCTCGAATTAGAACTTAAGATGTTAAATTGATGACGTTGCATGTTTATTTTTTTTATATGTTTACAAGTAAAATAACTAACGTAAATGAATTGAAATGTATTTTTAATCCTCTTATTTAAAATTTTGGTTTAAAAGAACAACAATATCGTTTTGCCAAATCGTAAATTAGAGTATAAATATAATTTTTTTAATGTTTTACAAATGAAACCAAGGTTTAAAGCAATGAGCATAAGACTAACTTATCTTAAAGTCATTCTGTTTTAGATCCTTAATTAAAGATAAAACAAATTATGCATATATTTGCAAACAAAAACGAGGTCTTCAGGTAAAAAACTTATTGAAGTACCTCAAGTCTTCATGATAGTTGTACGGACAGCAAAGTCACTCGTTCATAAGAGAGAGCAATGGGCGTCAACAGCTTGCCGCACAAGTTTGGTGGAAAAAAATTGAATAATAAATGTACAAAAATAATTTGGACCCATCAGAGAAGTTGGAAGATATAATTTATAGTACCACCGACTTGACAAAAAGTAGTCCCGGCCTCAAGTCCGAGACTCAACTAATGAGGCATAAAATATTTTGCAATATTAGTGGTTGCACCACATTTTACTAAGAAGGTTCCCATATTTTAATCAGAACATTTTTCCTCAATTTCTACCAAAATCAAGCACACCGTGAGTGACAATACCTTTTTCTATGGCAATAAGATACTGACCGTCTCCGCGAGTGCTTGTTTATCTTTATCACCGCGCGATCGCTTTTTGAGTGATCTTAATTTGTAATTTGTGGATCCTCGAACCACGCAATTAAATAATAGTTATTTAAGACGTTGTGATCTTTACATACACAAATCTATCGTACCGCCGCGTATGACTTTTTAAGTGACAAGAAGTTGGCCAGAACACCCGAGTTGATAGGTGAAAAGGCCATTAAAAAACGAACGAAGTGACAATAAGAACTCTGTCTCAAACGTCATCCTAGCAAGCTTGACCACGAAAACAATTGAAAAATAAGGTACAGGACCCCAGTATAAAGTGAGTACCTTTTGTATTGTAGTTCAGAGCATATTAATAACAAAATTTTCATTTGAAAGATAAATCCCTGCAAACCAGTGACCTGTTAATTGGCACTTTTTGATGTTCCGGGAGGTGACTTGGTCATTTTTTGGATAAACAAATAAATAAAATATGAAAGATGTATGATGTTTAAGTACCTTACAGGCCTTGTTAATACGTCTGTTCATTTGTATGAGTATGTCATTAAATAGGTTCGTTTATGATTATGTTTTGTACCTTCTTCAATATTTTTACATAACTTGTTATTATTTCTTATTTTAAAAATATATTTATAAATGTATTTATTTATAAATATATTTATTTGTTTTTAATATTTTATTATTATTTTTATTTTTATATTAACTTTATTATTATTTATGGTATATACATATTTTATTTGCAGTTTCAGAATTACTAACATTTCTTAATTTTTTTTAAATTATTATTTGTTGCGTTTATATACACGTAATCAATAATTTACATAACTGTGGAAAATTAATTTTAGTCGTTTTTATAATTTAAGGTTAAATGTTCCTTTATCTTCTGTATGAATTATATGTATAAACTGTTGTTTTTTTTTTTTTTAATACATACCTAAATAATTTGAAATATTTGTACTTTAAGCAGTTACCATTAAAATATTGAGTCAGTTTTTTTTTACGATTTAATCTATTCTTTAAAAAGTTTGCCTACCCTTTACCGAAGTAGATAAGATCCACCCTTAAGCAACTAACCGTCTTTAAAATTCTCTGTTTATACAGCCTCCTCACTTTCCATGCGAATATTTAACGTAATGAGGATATTGAATTAAATTCTTGCTTGGCTGTGACACTATCAGATAATTGGGCTCTTTCAAGTTATATATAATGCTTTTGTTGTTTACATTTGATAATTCAACTCAATAAGAAGTACCTATTTTACACCATATTTTATAAAATTTAAAAAAAAATGTCTCCACTGAAAATTCTGAAAAATAATAGTTTAAACTCTGATATATTTCTTGAACTACTCGTATTTAATGAAATATTTATTGTTAATGATGTTTTCACTCTAGAATATTTCATAATCCCTGGACTGGTACCTGAAGCGTAAAACTGATCATCTTACCTTCATTTAACAAAAATGATCCAGATACGCTGCGATTGGTGTACCAATGCAGTACCCTATGCACCATTTGGTGCGAAAAGGGAATAATGATTATATTCTTCAATACTGCAAGGTAGTTAGTCATTCCAGTTTTTAAAAATGGATTAAAAATAACTGTTAGCAACTACAGACCAATATCACTTCTCAATCACCTTTCTAAAATTATTTTATAAACATTCAAAGCTCAACTGTCGAATTATCTGAAAAAAATCATATTCTTTCAAGAAAACTAAATTCCGCAAAAACATGGGAGCTTCTGACGCGCTAAAGGCATTAACAAAGCATGTTATTTTAAAACATGCTTTGTTAATGCCTTTAAAAAGTGCATTGGAATATTTTTCAACATGTAAGGCTTTTGAATCCATTACTCATGATAAACTATACAGTTAACTTAGTAAATTAAATATAAAAGACACCAGACTGGCGTGGATAGGGAACTATCTGACAAATCGAACACAAATTGTACAATAAAATGGAATCTTGAGTCACCAATTACCAATCACATCTGGAGTACCTCAAGGTAGCGTTTTGAGACCAATTCTTTTCTTGCTGTATATAAATGACTTTAATTACCATAAAGAAAAGAAGGAAACAATTAGCTTTGTGGACAACACTGTTATTTTCATTGATGAAAACACCTGGGAAGAAACTTACCAAACAGCGGAAAAGCGCTTTCCATGATCGAAGGGTTATTCGCGTTGATAAATATCAGACGCCAGTATGTCCACTCAATTTAAAATATATTTATATATTTTTCAAAGTTTAGTGAAAAAAAATATGATCATTTCACAACTATTTCAATCAACATTTAATTTTGTAAGTAAAAATTCAAAACAATTCCTCATTATCACAATGAAAACACTGTCAAAAAACTATGTTTTAATTTAGGAGCTGGTAAGTCTACATGGATATTGTGGTGGATTGCTATGGAGATGCTGGCGTTTGATATTTATTAACTCATTTAGACTCAAATCTTCTGACATTAAACGAATCAAAGACAAAATTCATTGATTTAAGAATAACAAAAAAAGAACAACCGTACTGTGATAAATTAATGATACATAAATGCAATCAAACTGATCTGGAAAGTGACAAATGCACGTGTAAATTTATAAACAATGTAAAAAAATATAATATACGAGTATCTTGGAATCTAAATCGATTGTTACTTGGGCTAGACAATTCACGTGGGTAGTGTTTCAGCAAAAGTTCAAAAACTTGTTTATTTATTATTTATTACCGTAAGAAACATTCCTGAGAAAAAAAACTTTGTATCAAGTGTACTATTCAATTTGTCAAACCACGGAATTACGGAATAATTGCACGGGCCAAAGCCAACAAAGTGCAATGCAACCATGCATACCTTGGGAATAGCACAAAAGAATGTACTCAAGGATCCACTCGGGGTCCCTATCAGAACACCTACAATGAAGGTGTTTGAACGAGTGGGTGTTCTGGACGTCAGGCAACTGTACGCTAGGGCATTTTGCGTTCACACACAAAAATGGTGGAAGCAAATATATTTCAATCTATGAAACAAGATAAAAAAAGAGACAACTATAAGTGCCACTTAATGACAACATTGTTTGGTTAGAGGAGTCACATGTACTTTGCTCCCAAAATTTACAACACTGTACTTTTTGATTTAAAATTAAACACAAATAAACAGCAATTCAAATTATTTGTAAAAATGGCTTCTGAATTGAGTTTTGGTCACCCCACAAAAACAGTAATCAATTTGGACTCGGAATTATTGTTGCATGCCTGCTATTTAAAATGTATGTTTATATCCATATGGTTTTTTTTATATTTTAGTATATGAATATAGCAGGGGCGAATGCTCCTTATAATCGATTACATGCAGCTTACAATATTTTTTTGACATCGTAAGTAATGTTTTATAATATTGTAGTATTATAAGGAAAAAACACATCACCAAATAAATATATTACTTTTCTTGGATAAGTACATTTATATCATATTCCTTTACTCCATACAGCGACCAGTTGCGCCTCTATTGGCCAAAATTATTACTATTGGATTACACGAGATTACTCTGCTCACTTTAAAATCACTAATTCAAATACGACTTTAACCTAAAACTTAAGAATCTCGTTCGAAAGATTACACTTGCGATTACAGTAAAATCTTGCAGCTTTCATTAATGCAATTTAGTATTTCAATACTTTTTTATAAGGGCTAGTATTCTTTAAAATACATCAATTTGACTTACGACAGTCTAAGGGAGGTGACAATTTACGCACTCGTTATGTGAGAAAGAGATAACGAATATATTTTGTATGCCTTAACAGGGAAGTTACAATAATAAGTAAGTAATTGATCATACTTATGTTTCGGTGGTTTGAAAGTAAATTTGCTTTAAAATAAATTAATATTATGATATTTTAATCGAAACAAATTGATATTTTAATCCATAATATAGTATAAATCCTTTAGTGGGTTTTAAAAAAAAAAGATTCGCCAATTGTTTTTGAATTGTAATTCGTTTTTGTACGATGACAGTTGAATATTGTAGGTATCTATTTAAACTTTTAAAATTTAGTTAGAGTTATGGTGAAAACGTTACTAGTTATAGTGTTAAGAATAAATATATATGAAGAATTATAATATGCATAATTTATGTCGTTTTGTGAATAATAATGTGATATAAAAGTCGATGAAACAATGATTCTTAAAACGTAATTTATGTTTTGTTTGGTGAACTATCGTACTAGGTAAGGAATACTTTTAAATTATTTAATTATTATCATTTATTAAGATATAGTGTTTTATTTCAAGACAAGTTATAATAGTCTGACTTAACCAAAGATGCACCGGTACGCTCATGAATTATCTAGTTTATTAATTACTTTTTCGACGCCTAGGCCAAAACGCGAAATAGCTGCGCGGATAGGTCGTTGCTTTCTATTGACGCAGGCAGGGGTTCGAGTCCATAGGGGTTCCATTTTTTCTTTTTTGCAATTATGTTTTTTTAAATTGTATTTTTTAAATCAAATGTTTGTGCTACATTGGAAAATATTTTTACTGGAACTATTAGACGCTGGAGCCATTTGTTAGGAATTATTTATTAAATATAAAATAGACTTGTTTTTTATATGCCATACTACCGCCATGGACATTTTAATAGAATTTTCATAGCTTACCAATTTAAAAACTCACCGCTCGCTACTGGAATATAGGTATTTGTGCGGATGTTAGAAGACCGGCAGCTGGCCGGTGTAGAGGAGCCAAATTATTTCCCGCGACACGCGACGGTGGCATGCTTCTAGGCTCAATATCTACACAGTACCTATGTGTATTATATTACTACTGTTATCTTTTTTTGCCATTATTATTATTGCTTTTACTGCTTATTTATATGCGTATGCGTACATCTATACATACATTTATGTGTGTGTATGTATGCGCTTATATTATTATAAATATCAACTACTGTAACTAGAACATAATATTAAAATAATTTTAATGAATGCCTCGACACGGGTTATGCCTAGTGAAGTGTTTGTATAGAAAAGAAAAAAATATAAAGTTTTTTGTGAAATATTTTTTAAAAAATTAAGTCAAATAATGTTATTGCGAATAAATAAATAAATTAGCGTTTTAAATGTCTCGACTTATATATTATCTTCTATAAAATTTAATAATCGTGCAAGAGTAATTAGAGAAACAGCCTCTCTGAGAGTTTTCCAACAAATAAAAAAAATAAGATAAGATCTAGGCTTCATATGAAAGTTGAAGGAGCCACTTAGAACTGTAGAAAAATAAGAAGGAAATGCAAGTGTTAATTGTTCACTAACTATTAAGTTTAAAACGAGAAAAGATGTTGAAAAAAACAGTTTTTTAACTCTGCTGTAAATATTTAACATGCGTGGAAGTTTCTTCTGTTTTCGGGTAGATTGAAAAATACAGTTTTATGTGTGACAAAAAAAACAGGACCCTGAACGAATATTTTTGACCCAATTGTTAATCTACCATAATTTATCAATGAAAAAGCTATAAAAGAAAAAAACACAGGAATGGACCTGCTGTCAATATGATAATAACACACTGTTCTTCAGTTTACACACAAGATAAAAACTATTGAACATGTTTAATTTACTAATTTTCACAACTACTAACAACGATGCGTTCGTAATATTCAGAGATACCTAAGTTTAAAAAAATAAAAAAGGCATATTTTTTTTGTTATTATTATCTCAAATATATCAATTTTTAAACGGTCTTTTTCAGCAAGTTGGAAATAAATATATATCAAAAATTGTGAATAAAGTGTGGTAGAGTTTGGTTCGAACCTCGGATTCCAGATCCCATATCAATTATTAATCCGTATTATTAATCGCACACATCCTTAAATCATGGAATAAGATTATACTAATAAATATTTGAATGATTTCTTTATTCGAAATGTTTTTATGTATAATTTTATTTAAATATACATACTGATTAAACAAATATGCTTTACGTATTTATATGTTAATGATCAAATATGTGTGGTATTATTTTTTGTGACGTTTTTCTTGATTAACATTGAATTATATACCTTTCCCTAATATAAGCAATTGTAAAAACAATGGTCTAGCTCCACAATAGAGAAATATTTTTTTTTCTACATTTTAAGAATTTAGGAAGAAGAAGAATAAGAATCTATGAAATACTCTACGGTAAAAAAAAATATATTTTGCTACTTATAAATGTTGGATTAAATTCCAGTCTAGCAAAAAGTAAAATATTTATCAATAATTTTGATTTTTTTATACAATATTTTTCTACAACGCTTTTCTCATATTTTAATTCAGCGTGTGAAAACAAATATTTTGGTTTTGTGGCTAAAAATAATATTTTTTATATCATTTCTTAAAAAGTTTTTTTTTTTTTTGTAAATATTGATATTTTTTTTTATGCTTAAGATTTAAAGAGAGGAATCCCTGCCAAAAACTGCGTTCGCAGTGTGGCAGGTATTTAAATAAGTTCATGAAGTTGTAAATGTGAAATTTTCCAATTAAAAAATATAAAACTGGTAATTTTATTATTGTTCCATAAGGTAAAAAAATGATATACGCCATGATATTAAGTACTTACTTGATGATCTATTAAGTAAAAATGAAATAGAAAAAGATGCATATTTAGAATAAAAGCTGTTCAATTTAAAAAGCCATTCTTTCAAAACTTTAATTTTTAATGACTGCAATAAAATTGAAATATTTTAATTTTCATAAAAAAGCAATTTATGAAAAATAACGTTTTTCCAGAATTTTCCGTAAGTTTCTGTTATCGAAAAGACTTAGACCACTTCTCTGTGTTCCCATTTTTTTCTAGTAAGGAAAATATTATTTCGGGTTTATTATTAAAATGTCCGCCGCCTAAAGACATACGTATTTATGTTTATTATAATAATACGTCCCACATACGGGCAGGATGTTTTCAAATGGGATTTTCCCTTATTACATCCAGATTGGGTTTAAGAGATTACATCCTTACTAGACGTGTTGGGATATATTTGTCGTTATTAAGTCTACGGACCCTCGAAAACCAGTAAAAAAGGTTTTGGCTTAACACAAAAAGGGTGAAAAATCCTCAAAGACTATGAACACGATATTAATACGAAGTAAGGTGATATTTCTAATATTTACCTAAAAATATTGAATATGTTTATTTTATTTTTGTTTATTTATCTTTTTGTTTGTACATGTACATTTTTAGATTAATGGACTTATTGTCAAACTGTAATTTCTTCCAACCAACTAATAAAATTGTAGGATATATTTTTATACAGTGGTTCTAGCTTCAAAATGTAAGCAAAAAAAATATACAAAAATAAATTTAGCAAAAATTAATTAACATCGATACGCATATTCAATGAGAAAAGGGAAAAAAGAGACAGGAAAAGATAAAAAATGAGGAAGAGAAAGGAAATTTTTTCTTACGACGTGATTTAAACAGAGCTACTTTAGAAACATCTTTGATAGTGGATGGGAGATGATTCCACGGTCGATCCGCATGAACAGGAAATTTTTCTTACCACGTGATTTAAACAGAGCTACTTTAGAAACATCTTTGATAGTGGATGGGAGATGATTCCACGGTCGATCCGCATGAACACTATTTTACAGTTCTTTATTTACATTTAAATCAATATTGAAATGTCACTATCTAAATATAGAAATTGTTTTTTTATCCTTCTTCTTTCCTTTCCTCTCTTTTAAGTAAAGTGTTATTTTTTTATATTCGTAGTATAGTGTTAATTTTTAGATATTTTTTTTATTTTGTTAATCTTTGTTTTTAATTTTTGTATAAAATTGTAAGATTTAATATGTCCATGTATTTGTAATTTTCTCAATCTGAACGGTTCGGGTAGGTAGGAAGAAATTGCTTTAAGGCAATATGCCCGCCCTTATATGTATATATATATTTTATGTATGTAAAGTATTAAATAATTAAATAAACTATATGAGTTAAAGGGGAAAGAGGAATTGTGAATGGGAATTAAAAGAGTACTTTGAGAATAAGTACGTAGAGGTAAGCTGTAAACTGATAAAGGTTAAAAAAATTCACTGTAGGAGCGTTAGGACTATAGTGAACAGAAGTGAGAGGGTATGATAGTCTTACCACTATCTAACTTTCAGCCAATTCAGTTGTCTTCGATACTCAAATATGTGGTTATATTACCTTAGAACAAAATCACACCTAATGCATGTATTTTGCAGACATTCAAGTTTATCAAGTAGTCACAGATTAAATCAGTAATTTAATTCCACGTATCCTATCTATCATATATATGGGGTTTCGACAGCAAAAATCAGATCTCGGAGATACAAGTTCTTCAGAACAGAGCTCTGAGAAACATTCTTGGACTGAAATGGGATTCCCATGTCAAGGATATCTACCGACAGACCAAAAATACTTCCTTTCAAGGTGATGCAACTGCATGACATAACCAATACTATTTTGAATACCATAAACTTTTCTGCTCACACAAATTTGAAATACACATTTGCTCATGGTGTTTACAACTACAATACGCGTAACTCAAGGGATCTGCATGTATCTAAGTTTCGCTCAACGAAGTTCGGCAAAAGGTTTCTGGAAAATATTGGCCTTCTTGAATTTAATAATAATTTGCCTAATAAGCTAAATCACGAAAAGTCGAATAGCAAATCAAAAGTGTCGCAATTAATTTTTGATAGTTCTTTTTTTTTTATAAAAAAGGAATATTTGCGTTTTTATGATTTACTCAAATATTTCATTTTGATGGCCATTTTCAACGAGTTTTAAATAACTCACTATAAGAAAATGGGAATCAAGCTGGGGTAGAGCGTGATTCGAGACACTAGCCACAGGACCACAACCCGATAGTGATGGTAATTAATATAATTTATATAGATGGTGTAAAGTACCGTGTTTTGTGTTTCTTTTATTATGTTTTCTTACTATTTTGGATGTACTAACTATGTCCAAGTATGATTTTATGTATTGTCACAAAAATGTTTTCTTTTTATATACGGTTCCAAATGAGTTTTTTTTTTAATAACTCATGGGAGTATAATAACTTCTATATATATTTTATATGTTTTGTTAGTAAAAATAATTCTAATTTTAAAAAAACATTAGCCTAATCTAGAATGTATAGAAATAATGCTTTTTCATGTGAGCATTTAGTACTAATGGGTAATGTACCTACTACGAAGTAGAAGTGGTAAAAAAAAACAGTTATTATAAAACAGTTTCACGCATCCTAACTAGTTTTTAGTTGCAAGTAGTTTAATTTATTTTTGTGAAACTGTTTCTGTACCTACTTGTACTATATTTTTTGCCAACGCTGCTCTAAACTGTTATTTAGAGGCCGTTTTATGAAACAGTTTAATTTTTAAAACGGTAACCGTAGTAGTAAAAACACAAAATATTTAAATAAATTACGTGCCTTATGTAGCGGACTCGCGGACCAGAGGTACGAGATTCGAACCGCGCTGTCACAACTTTATTCCCATTTCGCTATAGTGAGTTATTTACAATCCATTGAAAATGACCTCCAAAATAAAAATTTGTGGATAAATCAAAAGAACGCGAATATTTCTTTTGTTAATAAGAAAAATAATCATAAAATTCATGGATTTAGTTTTTTATTGGTTTTTCTTTGTAAAACTGCTTTTTACTTACGAAAGTATAAATATTAAAATAAATATCAAAAGTTCTGGGTAAAAGTTCATCGTATTTTAATGAAAGAGTATTTGTTTTCTAAGCGTTATTTTATTTTGAAAAACATCATCATCATCATTTCCTTTCCGCATCTAATGGTTCATAAGGCACTGCATTGGTACACCCATCGCAGCGTATTTCTCGCAGTGGATCATTTTTTTGTTACATGAAGGTAAGATGATCAGTCTTACGCTTCAGGTACCAGTCAAGGGACTATTTTTATGACATTTAAAAAATAAATTGTACCACAACAGGAGAGGAGGCCCAATTACAGTGGTGAATTAAAACACAGAACACCCAAACTTGAAAAATATCAAATTTAATTTTTGTGTCCTCACCGGGATTCAAACCCGGTCCCTTCGTGCCATATTTAAAAAACAATATTTACCATGATTTTTTTAGCACTATTTTTATATTTTTTTAGTACTATTTTTATATTTTCTTAACTTAAATTGTTTTTAATGCATAATTTTTACTTTATTAAGCCAATCCACAAGATTCTTAGAACTAATATAAACATTTGATATCTATCACAAATTAAATAAAATTGTTTCAAAAACTTTTTTTTTAAATTTCATTTCTGCGGAAAACTTATAAAAACTTGGTTATATTATTTAAACATATTTAAGTAACGGTGCTTATCTAAATTTCAAATTAAAATACATATTCTTAAAATCATTAGTAGGCCTCGTGGTGTAGTGGTCAGCGGGTTTGCCTACCACGCAAAAGGTCTCGGGTTTGATTTCTGCATGGTTGACAGTAAACATTTATTTTTAATGGTGATTTAAATAAGATTTTTTCATAGTCCCTGGACTGACACCTGAAGCGTAATACCTATGAGACAAAAATGATTAAGATACTCTGCGATTGGTGTACCAACTCATTGGACTATGCACCATTAGGTTCGGAATGGGAACGGTAATGATAAAATTATATGATTGGCAAATATTTATTTACTGCCTTGAAAGTGAGTGGACTTTTTTGGTCTACCCTATATTAGGCAGTTACAAGTCTCTTTTATGTAAAAAAATATTTCGTATCAAAGTACAATTTATTCAAATAAATAAAAAATATATCTGAGTCTTAAGAATCGTCTGCGACTTGTAAATTGACGAGTGACAGTATTCTTGAACCACACATGCGAGTGAAGTCGATCAAAAACCAGTCGAGTTTATCTCGAATGCCCCAAAGTACCCGACGTTGACAATCGAATGCGACATCGTACCTTCAGCTATCAAACTTAATTATATTTATATAAATGCATATAAATAATGTGTATCAACCATATTTTGAGTTTGTTCAAATTTTTGTAGACAAGGACTGGATTCAACTCCCTGGGGAGACGTTGATAAATTACCTGGTCCATGAAAAAGTATAGAAATTGAAAAAATAACATTTTCAGGCGTTGCCTAGTATGTGGGTGAAATAATTCAATTAGATGAATCTCACCAGCTTAAATAAAGGTTTCAGCTCTTTAACTTCACAAACATCAACATATGAAAGAATTGAAGGAATAAAGATGTTCAAATATAGGCAGAATGGTGAATGTTACACGGTGTGTTAAGTGGCCACTTAAACCAGCCATTGACAGGTCATAAGCCCTGTAGATGCCTAGACTTCTATATTACCTTCTAGTGTAGCCACTGTTTTATACGCTTTATAATTAAATTGTTTTAGGTTTTACAAGAATACTTACTTGAAAAGGCAATCGAGAAGACCACTCGACTATTGACGAGTGGGCTACAAAATGTTAGATCTTTCTAGCATACGGCCCCTGGCCTACTTTTTTTCTGTATGTAAATGATAATGGTTGGTTATCAAATTTTGAGAAATGTATTTTATTCTAATGTTTAAGAATCTCAGTAGATTGCCCTGACCGCAATTTTCAAGAAAATAACTTAGCCTTATGTTCTGATTTTAAAGTATCCTTTGGAAAATTTGAATATAAATGTACATAATACTGACTATTCGGAATTGTCCAAGTTGACGATTTTCAAAAGGAGCCAAAGTGAAATTCAGCTCAACTTGGGATTTGCAAGGACATGGAAAGGATTGTCGAACCTAAAATGGATAAAAGCCTTTAACATTTGCCTATGAAATCATCCTAATCCGACGAAATCTATTTTTCAAGACGTAATTCGTTTTTACGAAGCTTCATCCTTTTAAAAATCCCTTTCGTGGCTTTAGAACGCGTCGAGGCTTTGTGAAATGCAAAACAGAATTAACACTTTTAAAAAATATTATTATTTTGTTTTTATCATGTATTGTGGTATTTTTCCATAATTTAATTAAAATGTTGATAGCGGAATCAAAGAAATAGACCCTTTTTCATGTAAAATATTTATTTATTTACGGACTGTGTTTTTTTACACAGCAATATTCACAGTACCTTTGAAAATAAGAATAAATATAGAAGCATAGCTATTGAATGCAGAATAAACAATAAAAGCAAATGTGATTTTTTATAGCCGTTTCAATCAACTAGTCTTAGCAATTTACGCCAAAATTTTTCAGGTATTACATAGGCTGTAATTTTGAATTTTATGATATAGTTATTTATTAAAACAAAAAATGCATGAACATATTGGTAAATCTTTTTTTTTCTTTGATTTATTTAAGGCACGAAAAATTATTTGTCATGATAAATATAAATTTATTTTATCCAAATATCGATAATTTAGTATGCAATGAGGTTGATTTCTTTCACAAATGTTTGTTCGGTCTAGTTTTTTTGAAAATTTATTTTGATTATTATATGAAAACAGAGATGAAGAAAATTTTATCAAAGGTAATCCAGAAGTCTAGACATTTACAGGGCTTATGACCTGTCATTGGCTGATTTAAGTAGTTACTTTACGCACTGTGTGTGTGTGCTTATATTTGAACATTTATATTCCTGAAATTCTTCCGTCTATCAAACTTTGTGAAGATTTTGTTATTGTTATTATAACGTCCAAAATAAAAAAAAAAAAATAATTACTGTAGTATAGAATTCTTCTGTCTTATCTTGCAAAGATTAGAAAACTTTTTAGAAAAAAAATATGGCTTCTTATTACCAATGCCAAAAAAACGCGCTGAAAATAATTACTAATTTTTAGTTTGGTGCTATCAAATTTTAATTTATTTTTGTTTTATACTATATACACGATGTTTCAGGGCCAGGCCGAGAAAACTTTAAAGAAACATTCCACATGGTAAACTTTAAAAAAATATCCTAATAAATATTTTTTTTGAAAAAAAATATTTTTTATAATTTGTAAATGGAGTAAATACTTAATTTATCGGTCTAGCATTCCTTTCATAAACCCATACCCATCTCCTACACAGCAGCTTCCCTTGTCTGCGTCTGGTGCGTATCGCTTCGTAGGTCAAATGCGTTTATCTCATTTTTTTTTATAGAGGAGGGGTAAGGGGGTTTGTGAAAAGGATGCCAGTCCGAAAAATTAAAGATATAGTCTATTTTCAAAATAAAAAAATATTTTTAAAAAAAACATATTACAACAGAGATGAAGAACATTTGAGAGAAGGTAATATAGAAGTCTAGACATCTACAGGGCTTATGACCTGTCAATGGCTGGTTTAAGTGGCCACTTTACACACCGTGTAACATTCACCATTCTGCCCATATTTAAAAATCTTTATTCCTTCAATTATTTCGTCTGTTGATGTTTGTGAAATTAAAGAGATGAAACCTTTATTTATACGGTTGAGATTCATCTAATTGAATTATTTCACCTACTTACTAGGCAACGCTTGAAAATCTTAATTTTTCAATTTCTATACTTCTTCATGGACCAGGTGGATTTATCAACAATATTTTGAGTTTGTCCAAATTTTTGTAGACAAGGACTGGATTTAACTCCCGGGGGAGCTGTTTATATTAACATATTACAACAGAGATGATGAACATTTAAGAGAAGGTAATAAAAAAGTCTAGGCATCTGCAGGGCTTATGACCTGTCAATGGCTGGTTTAAGTGGTAAAAAAATTTGGACAAACTCAAAATATTGTTAATAAATGCACCTGGTCCATGAAGAAGTATAGAAATTGAATAATTAAGATTTTCAGGCGTTGCCTAGTATGTAGGTGAAATAATTCAATTAGATGAATCTCACCCGTATAATTAAAGGTTTCAGCTCTTTAACCTCACAAACATCAACAGGTACAATAATTGAAGGAATATAGATGTTTAAATATGGGCAGAATGGTGAATGTTAAACAGTGTGTAAAGTGGCCACTTAAACCAGCCTACAGGTCATAAGCCCTGTAGATGCCTAGACTTCTATATGACCTTCTCTTAAATGTTATTTATCTTTGTTGTAATATGTTAATATAAACAGCTCCCTAGGGAGTTGAATCCAGTCCTTGTCTATAAAAATTCGGACAAACTCAAAATAATGTTGAAAAAAAAATACATGAAAATTTTTATTAGTATTTTTTTAACGTTCTCCATGTCGAATGTTCCTCTGAACTTTTGCAGTCTAGCCATAAAACACTATGTATAGTTAAAATAAAAACGTTATGTTTTTATTTTGATTTTCGTTTAGTCAAATAAATATTTAAAACCTCCAAAAACCTTATAAATGACATAAAATGTTGTTGAAATAATGATCGTTACGAATTGATTTTCCTTTAATACTCCGGGGAACAGGTAAATGTGATACATAACTACCGTTCAGTGCGGCGTATTGAATCTTTCACAATAATAATTGTGGCGATAATTCACAAAGTTAGGGTGGCTCTTGGTATTCAAGCTGCAGGCTCCGTAGGATGTAAGGGAAAATTTGCCCCCACTTTAGGGGCAGTTAAGACGTACCACGCCGTCATGAATAATGCAGCATGCAATGCTACCCCCGTGCCTCGTTACGGTATCATTAAACTGGAAATTGAAATGGGATCAATGAGAGATGGAAATCCTCGTTTATTAATTCCAACTTACGACATTTGTAACCAAGATTCCTCTGTAAAATTACCCGAAATTAGTTGTTACTGGTCCCCACAACACGCCGGGCCCAATTACAGCGGTAAATTACATCACAGAACACATGGTCATAAGAAATATCTAATTTTATTTCTGTTTTCTCACCGGGAATTGAATCCGGAACCTTCCGTGTGCGAGTCAAGCGTCCTAGCCATTACAACAAAAAGGCCGCCAGTATTTATGTACTTAGTGTAGATATTTCTGTGAACTTACTCAGTGTCAACTAAATGCTGCCTAAATAACGCCTGCATAACACTTCTTCTTCTCTACGGTTGCGAATCGTAGCACCTCACTGGGCCCAAAACAGCCAAACTCTGAGTTTCGAGAGACGATGTCTCAGAAGAATCTTGGGTGTGCGGTGGATTGACTTTGTAAGGAATGAAGTAATAAGAGGACGGACGAAACGAACTCCGGTTACAACTGTCATCAAACGGAGGCGATACGGTTGGCTTGGCCATGTGCCGCGGATGCCTCCTGAAAGCCTTAATCACGCTTGTATCTTCGTGGACACCTTATGCTATAACTAGGGAGGGGACATTAAATTATGATGTAGATATGTATTTCTTAATACAACTCTATAATAAATATTTTAAAAGATTTATTTTATATCCTGACATCTTTCGGTGGACCTGCATTTATTTTTTATATATTTTTTTTTTTTTTTAATTTTATTTTGAAAATCAACAGTTCTTCATACATATTTATAGTAAACAAACAGATATAGTGTATAAACTTATATCTAATAACAGATTTCCACAAAGTTTACAATGTTAGTAAATAAAATATATAACATATTAAATAAATACATATAAGTTTATACATATAAAAATGTTATCTTCATGTACTCGTAAATATTTTCCAATAATCAAATTATTTTTTTATATTTTTTTTAGATCAGTAAATTATTGTAAATTGGGCGGGATTAGGACAAGAATGCTTGAAGAGAGGATAAGGAGGGGAAGGGAGATGTACATATTTATTATTATAATGTCTTCTTAGTTACATGATGCATTTTTAGTGTAAATTTAATTATAAAATATTATGTTAAGTGTTATTCCACTTTTATTTATAATTTTCACCAGTGACTGGAATTCGTCATGACTGACATTGTCAGACTGCACAGACTAAACGAATTCTTATATTATTGTTTACAAGTAAAAGCAGAAGTTCACATTTACATTTGGATAACTGTTTAAATTATAATATACCATTATAATAATTGTAATCATCATTTCCTTTCGAGTATACTTAATGGTACATAGGACACTGCATCGGTACACCAACCATAGCGTCATCTCGACCTTTTATTTTGCTAGTCCTGGGACTATGAAACATTACAGTGATAAACCACCTTATAAATAAATATTTTATGGTTAACATTTCAGGGATCGAACCCAAGACAAAGAGCATTGTAAGCAAATACACAAACTACTACACTACGTGGAAATTTTTTCTCTACTTGAGTTCCATTTTCGGGATTTCTCTAGAGAAACGATTCCGTTCCACACACTTTACTGTATTTTATATCCGTCCGGACGCTTACAAAGTAGATTTATAAATTATTGTATGTAATTTTAAAAAAAATAAATATATTTATTATATTTTTAACTAAATGCATTTATTTTTAAGATATGTGTATGTTGAATTGTACGTTTTATTTTTTTTATATTTCTTGAATTTTTTACTCTTTTACTCGTAATTACATAGGTTTACAGTACATGTGAATAATAAAATTTAAAAAAATAATCCCGCATAGGCATAAACCGTGCAGGGTTTTTGGTTTAATCAGTTTAACGTGACAACACTCTTTATCTCTCCTCCTTTCCTTTTTCCTCTTTTCTCTTTTTTTCCTTTTTCCCATTGAGTAATAGTTTTGATTTAAGGTAATTTACAAACAAATACTTTTATTTCTATTTTTATATATTTTTAGCCTTTTATTTTTTTTTCTATTGAATATGTTCTGTAACTTGAATTATAAAAATAAAACTTTTATTTTATTGGTTGGTTGGAAGAAATTGCCATTTGGCAATAAGCCCGCCAATATACAAATAACATTATATACAAAAAGTTGAACAAAAAAATAGAAATTACCACACGAATATATGAACAAAATAACACATACATACTACATACATACATACATACAAACCATACACAACATATATGTGTTTATACACACATACTTGTATGAACTTATTTAAAAAATACGCAATACAAATATTTTACTCTAAAAATAAAAAAACGAAAAGTAACATATTTTGCTAGCAACTGACGAATATAATATATATTAATGACATTACTAAGTGGGGTTTAAGGGGTACTCTTCAATTGTATGCCGATAATACTGTTATTTTCTACCATAATCATAACCTGAAAGAACTCGAAAACATAATGGAGACAGATTTCAATAGTCTAGCTGACTGGATGAGATTAAATAAATTAAGTCTGAATGTTGAAAAAACATCGTATATGATTTTTGGAAACAAACAGGACTTAAATATTTATATTTCCCTCGGAACTGGCTGAATTGAAAGGACCAATTTTATTAAATACTTGGCACTATTTACTGACCAAACTTTCATGGAGCTACTAATTTGAACATGTAAAATCAAAAATAGCACCCGTAACTGGCGTATTGCATAGATTTCATGGCTTACTTCCTCGTTTCGTTTTGTTTGCCGTCTACTATGCTATGATACATTCCCACTTATCCTATCTATTATGTATATGGGGTTACGCCAGCAAAAAATAGATCTCGGAAATACAAGTTCTTCAGAACAGAGCTCTGAAAAACATTCTTGGACTGAAATGGGAGTCCCATGTCAAGGATATCTACCGATAGACAAAAATACTTCCTTTCAAGGTGATGCCACTGCATGACATAACCAATACTATTTTGAATATCGTAAACTTTTCTGCTCACACAAATTTAAAATACACATTTGGTCATGATATTCACAATTTCAATACGCGTTACTAAGGGAATCTTCATGTGTCTTAAGTTTCGCTCAACGAAGTTTGGCAGAAGGTCTCTGAAAAATATTGGCCATTCCGAATTCAATAAACTGCCCTATGAGCTAAAACATGAAAAGTCGAATAGATAATCCAAAAATGTCGCAATTAAAGAATATTACTTAAATCTTTTTGATAGTGATAGTTATTAATATAATTATATAGCGATGGTGTAAAGTACTGTGTTTTATTCAATGTTTTCGTACTATATATTGCCTTAAAAATGTTTTCTTTATGTGTACGGTCCCAAATGAGTTTTTTTAAATAATTCCTGGGAGTACAATATGTTCTATATGTTTTATATGTTATTTAATATTTTTTTTAATATTTGGAAAAAATATTACAAACAGATAAAATCGATAACTGGTTATTCCAAATTTAAAGATTTATACGACGCTTCTTTTATTTCTGATATAATTATTTCATCAATTTCCACCAAGACTTTTCAATGACAAACTTAAATATTTATTATTTACTAAGTAAATGATTCGATAAGCTGTTTACTATGAAAACGAAAATATAAAACATTACCATACCCATAAGGCCCTTCATCTGTCTCCTAGTATCTTATGTTCCCCTGGGAGATTTCAACCCTCCCCTAGTAACATGAATCTAACTGACTACGGCTTTTACTTGAGAATCTGCAGCGATAAAATCACTCAATGGGGTGTTTTAAAACACGAAAGAAATTTTAATATCAAGTTTACTTCGATTATTCTTAGAAACGAGGAAAAAAGAAAGTCTGTTACAACCTGGAGATGTGATAACAATTTTTACATATAGGAAAAATAATATTCACTTAAGTTTGTGAATTTTTTTTTTTGAAACACGTATTTTATAAATAGGTGCGAAGGTTTTCACGGTCACTGTTATCAATATGTTTATTTTTTGGGTGATACCGTGTGTGATGGATTTGTTCCGACTTTTCGGCTACCATTGCAGGAGCCATCTTCAGGGTAAACTGAGTGTTTCGTAGAAAAAAAGTATATGTTTAAGTACTAGTAATTTGTACCGTGTCGCAGTCTGCAGTAGGCACATTTTTGTAGTATGTAGTACTGGGAACCATGTTGAGTTTAATTTAAGCCCGTCGTCTCTGTTTATGTCATTTGGGTGTCTATGTATTTCAATTGCCTCTTTTATTATTCATGAACTGTAATAACTGGGTTTATGCAAAATTTTCGGTTCAAAGGCGAAAAAATGTCCGGTGTCTATAAAGTGTTCCGCTATTGCAGATTTGTCAGGGTGCCCAAGTTTACTCGCTCTTTTGTGTTCGTCAATCCTTTTCTTTGCTATAGGCCCTGTTTTTCCTATGTACACTTTATCACATCCTTGGCAACTAAGTTTATAAACATCTTCCGTTTCCATTTTTTGTCTGTGTTTGAGTGAGTCTCTCTATGGTTTAGATTCACAATCAGACCCAGTCGATGGAAATTTTTTGCTTAACCAGCTTATAGCACGCAAGCCAACGTTTGGGCAGGACAACGTCTATGTGAAATGGATTAAGATTGTATTTTCAAAATCAATATGGATATTATGGAGAAATGTTTTCATACAAAATTTTAAGAAATAAATTGTAAAAATAAATATCACTTGAAAAACGCGACATGTTTGGCATTAATAATTTTAACGTTAAGATTCGTTATAATATTTTATAAAAATTTAAAAGGTAAAGGACTAAGTTCTTAATTAACATGAATCATCACGTATTGGGAGCGTGACTAATGCAATGATCGTTTTGCAGGAATTCAAAATTACAAATTTTAAAATATTTTTATACTACTTAATAAGTAGCAATTTTTTATTTATTTATGGTACATCATAGACCCTTATTACTTGAAAAATTATTCAAAAAACTCATACTTCCCTATTATGAGTTGATATGAACTTGGTTATGCGGTTTCAAGATAAAAATATAAAAACCAAATTTAGGATTATTCTACATTGAAGAACAGAAACGAATAAATTTATAAAAAAACATAATTAAATTTTTATTTTAATATTTTAACAGTCTTTAAAAATACATTAGCTAGAGTTTTTTAAACCCAAAAAACTGTATTTGCATATTTTCTTACCCACCTACACAATTTTAAAAAAGCCTCAGTAAAATAAACCTCCTCACATTCCAATGAATTCCATAAGTAAATTATTTTCATTTACATAAAATTATGCGCCTTGTTTAAATGTAGATTTAATCATGTTATAATTTTTAAAGGGATAACCACGAATATATTTTTACAATGTTTGAGTATGTCCAAATGCTTGCAGACTGGCTGGATTTCCTCCCTAGGGAGTTATTCATTTATAATTTATTTCAACAGAGAGGGAAAACATTATTGAGAAGGAAATACGGACGTCTAGGCATTTTCAGGGCTTATGACCTGTCATTAGCTAGTTTAAGTGGCCACTTTACAGGTCATAAGTATATAAGTAGCTATTATTCGCTGAAATCAGCCTTCGAAAATACCGAGGTAGAAAATTCCAGTCATTCTCTCCTTGCGTTTACTGCTACATAATCATGTCTCCATTTTATATCAGTTATTTGTTAGTTTACACACTTTCTATCATAATTTGTTATCCTAAGGAAATTTTAACTTCAGTATCTTTAAAGGCTGATTTCACCGAGTAAAAGCCTATTGATTACTACTTTTTTTGTATTAATACAAAAGCTAAGAGTCTAGTGCAATTTTTAGAGTTACTTAGAAACTAAGGAATTGCCTTTTTAAATTTTTAATTTTAAGTGAAAGTTCAAGTCTGACTCGCTCAAACTTTTATTCTATATTTTTAGGACAACACTTTTGTAGCTTCAGCTGTAGAAGAAAGTACAATTGAAAAAAATGTGTTCAAAAAATCCTTAAAAAACATTCCAGAATTAAAAAAAAAAAATCTGATCATCTCGAAAATTTGCAAAAATCCATTAAAAAAATAATAACTCGAAAACTACGCAAAATCGCGGAACATAAATGGAGATGATTCGGATACCCCTCAAAATGAGGCATCTACATTTTACACTTGGACGTCACTTCTCCGGCCACGGTGTAGGTATATATATTTTCAGTATGTGAAGTATAGGCTCTATTTAAGAATTAAAAATATTAAACAATTATTGCTTCAAAAAAGGCTTAATTGTAAGGCAGGTAATTAAAACGTGTGTCAATATAAATCACTCCTTAGACGTTACTACAAAGTTATGTCGTCGGTTTTTCTAAAAAAACAAATCATTTCAATGTATTCGAGTACTCACTTAAATAAATATTTGGTCGTCATATGAAATAAAACTTTTTTCTTAGCACTGGGTTACTTGTTATGAAATCGGATATTTTTCAGGTGCTCGAATGTTCTCATAACCTTTTATTTTGAAACGTACAGTAGATCATTTTCATTTGTTTGTGAATTCGGCTTATCAGAGGGTTAACCTCCTTCAAAATGGCGTAGATGGCGTCATGAACAAACAATCTGCTTGGTCGTACGTTGTAGGCGGGTCGTCTATACACTACAAAGTTTTGTTTGCCGAAAGCTACATATGTTTATGGTTAACTTATTTCGATAAACAAAATGGTAAAGTTTGACACAACAGGGTGGCTCAGAATATCCCAACCAAGTTTCTTGGCAGGGAAAGCACCCCTAAAGACCTGCATTACTTAGACACCTGGGGCACCGCACACCGAAGTATCGCAACCCCCGTCACGAGCGCCACAAGTCTAAATGTGTCGATCGGAAAAAAACGATTTCAAGATTTTACGCATTTGCCACTTTCTTTTCAGAATCCATGTAAAATAATTAAATCAATACTTGCGTAACTTTTTTTTTTTTTTTGAATGTTTGTTTTTTGTTTTTAAATTTATTACAACAGAGAGGTAAAACATTTTTCAGAAGGGAATATGGAAGTTTAGGCATTTACGGGGCTTATGACCTATCATTGGCTGGTTTAAGTGGCCACTTTACACACCGTGTAACATTCACCATTCTGCCCATATTTGAACATCTATATTCCTTCAATTCTTTCATCTATTGATGTTTGTGAAGTTAAAGAGCTGAAAACTTTATTTATGCGAGTGAGATTCATATAATTGAATTATTTCACATACATACTAGGTGACGCCTGAAAATGTTATTTTTTCTATTTCTATACTTCTTCATGGACCAGGTGGATGAATCAACAATATTTTGAGTGTGTTCAAATTTTTGTAGACAAGAACTGGATTCAACTCCCTGGGGAGCTGTATATATTAACACATTACAACAGAGATGAAAAACATTTAAGAGAAGGTAATATAGAAGTCTAGGCATCTACAGGGCTTATGACCTGTCAATGGCTGGTTTAAGTAGCCACTTTACACACTGTGTAACATTCACAATTCTGCCCATGTTTGAACATCCACATTTCCGCAACTCTTCCATCTGTTGAATAACTCCCTAGGGGGGAAATCCAGCCAGTCTGCAAGCATTTGGACATACTCAAACATTGTAATATTATTTTTGCCCGGGAGAATATTAATTTTAAATTTCCAAACATTACATTTTTGTTTTCTCACTCACGTCAAACGAACCCGCAATACTCCGAAGATCCGTCATGTGTCCAAATAATTGTAGGCAAGGTTGTATTTTACCTCCAAGGAGTTATAAAGATCAAAATTTATGGATATTTATTAAAAGGGAATATGGAATTCAATAGATAGAAGAGTAGAGAATATATAGATGTTCGACAGGCAGAATGGAAAATGTTACACAGTGTGTAAAGTGGCCACATTTTTAGGATAATAAACCTATTACATTTGAAAAAACTGAGTGGAAGATGTGCCAGTTTACATAATTACGATACTCTTGTGACCGAAGACTTGTTGTTGATACAAAATATTTGATTTTTTTTTTAAATAAAAATACTTTGCTATAAAAACGCGACGTGTTTGGCCTTGGTTGCAGTGACGTCAAGATTTGTGATAATGTTCTAAAAAATTTAAATGGCCAGGAACAAATAAACATGAATCGTGTCATATTAGGTGCGTGGCTTATGGAATGACCGTTTTTGCGGGAATTAAAAATTAAAAATTTTAAAATGTATTTTATGCTATTTTTAATTGAATCGGCATTCTCATCGTAACACTTCATTATAAATTATTATGAAAATTAAACTTTGTTATTAGTGTTATAAAACTCCTATCACCCGTCGATGGGAGGAGTGCTCTCCCGAAACTATAGTTGTGTTCTTGTAAAAGAATAAATTGTGTAACACTAATAACAAAGTTTTATTTTCATAATAATTTATATTTTATGCTGTTAAAAGTTAGAAACAATTTATTTTTACTTCACGGTATTTTATAGACTCTTATAACTTTAAAAAGGTTTTAAAAAAAGTTGCATTTCCCTATTCTGGTGGTATTTTTATGTACCATTTTATCCTAAGGTTTTTTTGGTTACACCAGCCAACGACATGTCATAAGCCCTGTAAATGCCTTGATTGCCAAATTCCCTTCTCAAAAGTGTATATTCTTTGTGTTGCAATAAATTTTAGTCATTATTTTTATTTTATTTGTTAGTTTAGACACTTATGTGTTTTAATTAATAAAATCAATTATAGATAGATATGTTCAACTGCTACGTATGCTTCGTATATGGTATGGTTGTAAAGATTATTTTTGGTATAAAACTGTGGGCTCGGTGCTCTAAATTCGACTTTCTATCAAATCTCATACTTTACGGAAAAATACTTCTTTTTTGACTTGTTGCACCCTTGACTAGGGGATGCGATAGGTTCACAATACCCAAAATCACAATCGAAAACATGTGGTCAAATTTATTGACCAGCGCCGACAAAATTTGCTCACAGTTCTTTAAAACTCTTTTTAAACTTCGTGTTTTTTGTCAAACATTTTTAGTTAATATTGCATGTACATTTTATCCATTAAGGTAGTCTCCGATATTTTTACATAAGTGTACTAAACTTTCTACTTTCGTAAAATAAACTCTGTCGTACTAAATTTCATATTATGTCTAACTTTAAAAGTTTCGACTTGAAGTAGGAATTATGTGATTATATTCACAGAGGCTTCTGTCGTGAGAGTGTTTTCTTTAAATCTCTGACTTCGAAATTATTTTATAATATTTATAAATAATGAATACGATTCTGCGTTAGAAATAAAGTCGAAACATTTGACGAGTTTTTTTGACTCGATGGTTACTATCAGGTAAAAATCCCGAAAAAGGAAATTGAGCAAGGATTATTCGTCTCATCAATGCTAGGCCACAGAAGTAAGCGTTTTGCGGCGCGGCGCGGGCGCGGTGAACTCAAACATAATATGGTGACTCAAACAAGCATAGTGTCCATTGCACTCGTGACGAGCCGCAAAACTCTCGCCACTATGGCTCCTCGTTAATGGCTAGCGCGTTTGACTATAATATTTTACTCAGGAGTTGTCTGTCGCCGACTGATACATGCCAGAAAATTCGGCCCTTCAGGCCTAATTTAGTCGGCTCTCTGGGCCTCGTTTTATCGGCTTTGTAAATAATGTTTCTAGAACCACACAAAAAAAGATATGTTAAATGTCCAAGCAAAAACTTCGGTTAGTTAGCGATCAAAATATAACAGCGTTGAATCTGTAGTTTAAAGCAATGTTTCCAGCACCACACAAAATATTTAGACATGTTTTCGGTATTTTAATGTTCACAGCTTCGCCAATACTCGCTATGCTCCATTAATTTTTGGACAATAAACTACATATTTATCGTTAATTTCGAAAACGATCAAAGTGAAATTTCATAATGACCATTAGAACCATAGTAAAAGGTACAAACCAAGCCTATTCAAATAAAACTAGTTTAATATTTGAGGAAAATAAAAGCAAATTAAGAAATCTCTGAGTTACTGAGATATTTGCGGAAACATTAAAAAAAGAATTGTGGAATTTCTAATTTTGCTTCCAATGGAGAATGCTAAGTTTGCGGTGTTAAGAAGTAAAATTGAAATCTGTTTTTGCGAGATTTAGAGACGGTTTTGAATTACGCTATTATTTAGGTAGGAAGGTTTATTTGTATAGTTTATTTTGGCATCAATAACTAATTTTTCGTTTGTGGTGGAGATTTCTAAGTTTTCTTCTGATACTTTTAATACTATGACAATGATATATCGATTTATACCACACATTTTTTTTCAAGAGTATGTTTTTTTCTTTCTCAATTTGTACTTCATACTTTGATCGTTTTCAAAATTACGATTCAATCGTTATAAAGGATAACTTACATAGCGCTGTTTTGTGATACATTATCGCAAGCGAGTTTTACACAAGTGATTCTATCCAAAATTGAACATAATTTAACTTTAAGTGTAAAATAGATGTAATTTTGTTTGGTAAAACCATTTGTTTGTAAAATGACCAACCAAAAATATCAGACTTAGAAGTCAGCAGAGAATTGCAAATACTTACCCATATGTCAAAATAAATTATTTTACTTTTGTTAGTTTAAAATGTTCATTCAGTAATGTTTTGATGTCCAAATGTTTGCAGACAGGCTAAATTTCTTCCCAGGGAAAGTTATTTAGAACTTAATAGGTTGCAACAAAGAGGGAAAACATTTTGAGAAGACAATGTATGTGAGGCTTTATATTAACAGGGCTTATGACCTGTCATTGGCTGGTTTAAGTGGCCACTTTACACACCTTGTAACATTTACCATTCTGCCCATGTTTGAACATCCACATTTCCTCAACTCTTCCATTTGTTGACTTTTGTGAACCAAAAGAGCTAAAACCTTTACCATGCGAGTGAGATTCATCCGACTGAACCAATGCACCTCCTAGGCAAAGCCTGAAAACCATTTTCCAATGTTTATACTTCTTTTTATAACATTGTTGAATTAACTAACTGGTACAGCCAGTAGAGTTGGGGAAATGTAGGTGTTCAAACATAGGCAGAATGGTGAATGTTACACAACAATGGTGAATGTGTAATGTGGCCACATAAACCAGTCAATAAGAGGTCATAAGCCCTGTAATTGCTTGAACTTCCATATTCCCTTCTCAAAACGTTTTCCCTCTCTGTTGCAAAATATTTCGTTCAATCTTCATTAATCACTTTGGAAGACACCCTTGATGTTTTATAGCACAAAAATGGCGCCTTATAAATTATCCAAATATTTATTTTCTATAATAATGATAAAACATATATTATCGGATACTTGATTATTTTGGCGATGTAAAATAAATTTTAAAAAAATTAATACATATCTATATATATAAAATTTAAGGGAATACATAAATGATGGGTTTAAAATCAAATTTTGCTACTGGGTTTGTTGGTTTTTCCAAAAACAAATTCCTTGCAAAACGACACAAGAAAATTACAAAAGATCAAACTACGGTACTTTTCCTCAAAACAGCGCCTGGCTCGTATTTCAAATTATGCTTTAAGCCTAAATTTTAAGCCATTTAATTAAGAACCTTACATTTAATTTACAGACGGAGTAAGATATTAGTTACAAAGTAAATTTAGTAAAACCGCTTCCATTTATATTTCTGTAATGAACAAACTGTTGATATTGGAGACATACGGTGTCTTTTCAGACGTAATATAATCATACGTCAGACTGATCATCTTACCCCTATGTAATTATAGAACAAAGTAATGTAGAAACTTACCATCATCATCATTCCACGTCCGCTACCTAGTTGGAGAAGATGGTGTCTAAAAGAGTCTTCGGGCATCTCGGTCAGCTGTCAGGTTTGCGCCACGTTGTTCTGATATGAAATATCTGAGAACAGTCGGCAGCAGATGTTTAGGAAATCACTATCAATTTTGTATGTTAATACTGGACACGAACCTGACATGGGAGAATACACAGGAGCAGGCAGCCGACAGAGAGGCCCGGGGGCTGTTTGTGGATACTAAGTGCCCTAAGGCGCTCTTCCAAAACCATATTTTTGTAACTTTATTTTATTTTTTATTTAAGAAGATAAACAGAAAATATAAACGGAAAAATAATGAAACCCGCCAAACCGCGAAACCGGCTTGTCAGCAGGTTTCTTATTTTTCCTTTTTAAGAAAAAAGTTAAAGAAAAATATATAAATTTAAAAAATAATATATACATTTTTAAGAACTAAAAGCAAACGTATTTTTCACACAAAATATATTTTCAAAAAATTAAATTGTTCACTGTCAAAAAAATTTACTTAAAAATTATATGAGTGTAGACATAGACATTGAAAAGTCTATAAATGGATATGAAACCGCTGCTAGACTTTTCTATGTCTACCAGTTTCGAGGACGTCCCGTCTCTTCATCGGGACATAAATTAAACTAACATACACATCCCACTATACAACTTCACCAAAGTAGTTGAACAAAAATGTTAAACCGATGTGCTGATACGACACATGCTACTAAAAGCTAAAACAAATGTGCACTGATAAAAAACTGAAAAGTGTTTAATATTGTGCAAGCAATCATTTTTAAAAGGCGGCGGACGGATGCGAAGATTATTAATTTACCAAGTGTATGGAAACCATTACAATGGAACATCATTTGATGGTTATTATTTTATATTATATTTATATATTTATATTAATGTAATGCTATTTTCATTGACTATTATTTTTACATTACTTATTTAGTATTGTAACTACATAATGCTAACATATTAATGACGAAATATTATCATCTGTGTCTAGTATACAAGATTTAGGTATCATACTTGACACTAAACTTTTTTTTACAATTCATATTGAACATGTTATCAATAAATCCTTAAAACTTCTTGGGTTTATTAACAGAAGCACAGCTGACTTCAAAAATATCAATACCCTTAAAACTCTCTTCTGTTCCCTTGTTCGCCCGCACCTAGAGTATTCCTCTGTTATCTGGTCTCCATATTATGATGTTCACGTCAAGAATATTGAATCAGTTCAACATTGATGTTTAAGAAAAATAGGCTGGAGGTTGGGCTTATCCAGAGACCTATATACGTATATTGAGTTAGAAACCACTTTGAATATATCTTCTCTTTAAGACCGTCGAAATAAATTCGACCTTATAGTCCTATTTAAAATTCTCAACTCACTCTTTGATGCGCCTGAACTACTGAGCTTAGTAAAATTAAATATCTCAACTTGAAACATCAGACAAAACTTACTCTTTCATACCGATAACCATAGAACTAACTATGGTTTTCATTCCCCTATGCCCAAAATTCTTAGGTCTGCCAACAAACATACCAGTCTTGATTTCTTTGATAACAAGTTGTCTTCTTTTGAACGATTACTGAGTCAAATTCAATTATAAACACCCCTCTCCCGCTTCCACTCCCACAAAGTCTGCTATAAACCATTGAGTCTTTCTAATTTTGTTATAATAATTTTCTATGAATTAATGTGTCCATAAAAATGCCAATTGGGCATATATATAAATAAATAAAAAATAAAATAAATATTACAACCAAGATGAAAAACATTTTAGAGTAGGTAATGTAGAAGTCTAGGCATCCACAGGTCTTATGACCTGTCATTGCCTGGTTTAATTGGCCACTTTACACACTGAGTATTTACACACTTAACACAAGAAGAAGAAGAAGAGCGTTGCCTAGTATGCTGATGAAATACTTCAATCATATGAATCTCACCCGCAACAATAAAGGTGTCAGCTCTTTAACTTCACAGATGGAAGAATCGAAGGAATATAGAAAGTGACCACTTAAACCAGCCAATGACAGGTCATTAGCCCTGTGGATGCCTAGACTTCTACATTCCCTTCTCTAAAATGTTCTCCATCTCGGTTGTAATATGTTAATTTTAACAGCTCTCTAGGGGGTTGGATCCAGTCCTTATCAGTAAAAATTTGGACTTACTCAAAACATTGTTGACACATTATGTTTTTTTTTTTTTTTCTCGTTCTTCAAAGATATACCAATTTTTTTATTTTAGTTTTTTTTCCAAAATTGTATTTCACAGTTTAAAAATGTACAGAGTTTTTTGTTTCAGGTCCCGACTAGCTAGGAAACTCCTGTGTTTAGGAAGGACCTTCTTTTTTACATGTGTTTTTTTTATTTCATTAAATGATGCTTAATAAATTCAAAGAATAATAATAATTACATTAAAAAAATCAATTTTAATATATATAAGAAAACATACAGGTAATAATAATAAAAATTGAATCATAAATATGAATTAGATAATATAACATTAATGGTTAAAAAATGAGACATAATTATTATAAATTATAAAACATACCTATAATAATAAAAATTGAAGTTTTACATAGAGTTTTGTATTTTTTTTATATTTATCTAGTGTTAAGTTAGTGAATTTTTACACTTTACTCTATAACAATCTGCTATGCGAAATACTAATGTTTAAGTATACAAGTTTGAAAAAGGTACTTGTACCGTTAAATCTAGAAAAAATAAAATGAAATAATATAAATCATTCTGCGCACTATTATGTGGGATTAAAATTTTAGTATAATAAGTGTCCTGACGAAGAGACGGGTACTTCCTGAACCAGTAGACATAGAAAAATCTATAAGTTGTTATATACACATATTTACTAACAATTACACATGGTTAAGCTTGAAAATGCTTTTACAAAATATTTTATTAAAAAACTCTCACGAAAACTTTTATCTTGCAATTCGCTCATTTTCTACCTGTTTCACCATTTTATAGTAACTTAAATCATTTCGAACATACAACCTCTTCATTTTGCGAACATTTTTACGATGGGCTATCGAAATTGGTTATGAAAGTCTTTTTAAAAGTGAAAACAATGAAAAACTATTTCAAATTCGACAAGTAAAATAAAGGTTCCGAGTAACCGGAAAGAATATTTTATTTACAATACAATTTTTCTGCTCCAGTGTAAACGGTAAACTACACGGTGATTAAAAATATTTTTTAAATGTTCAAATTTTTGTAGACAAGTACTGTATTACACACCTTAGGGAGTTATCAAGATTGATTGATATTACTATACAGGTGGAAAAAAAATGATTTAAAAAAAAAACACACTTACAAACAGTGCCTGTTAACAAACAGTGTCAGTATTAGATAATGACATATCATTTTCTCGACTGCTGCTTTAAATGCAGGGTAACCCACCAGATAGTGACCTGACAAGTATCGGCACAGCAGCTGACGGTGCCTCGACAGAAAAACTATGGAGATAGAACAATGTGGAGTGTAGTACTAAAACTGTTATACCTAATGAAAATCAAGTGAAAGAAAACTTA
Source organism: Micrasema longulum (assembly GCF_059751315.1). NCBI lineage: Eukaryota > Metazoa > Arthropoda > Insecta > Trichoptera > Brachycentridae > Micrasema > Micrasema longulum. The sequence goes on from NW_028278793.1 coordinate 89,814, forward strand.
AATAAATATATTTTTCAATAGCAAAAACTTACTAAAAAGATCAAGTGAATCTTAATTGTGCACATGAATATTTCCTTTATTTATTATTAATTCTGTACCTAACTTTTATATTTTTTTAAAAATGTAACGGAACCCGCAGATAAGCCTTGGCTTTGCGGGAGCAACAAAATAATTATGTGTGCATATTTTTTTGTTAAAATAAATCAATATTTTTTAAAAAATGCTTAGACTTCTATATTACCATCTTTAAAATGTTCTTCATCTCTGTTGTTATATGTTAATGTAAAACAGTTTTGTATCTATATTGTGTGTATGGAAGTAGTGATCTCAGTTGTGTTTTTTTATTTATTTAATAAACTTATATTTGTTACACATATCTCTCATATGTTAGATCTTTTTAACACTTGTGCAATAATATACACACACATGTCCACCCTCAGAGCATAATAACATCCACTCACCCACCCTGTTACATACTTTCACACTCACGCGAACAAATTCAACCTCGCAACCAATACATAAAACATATTGACATACGCAAAAAAAAACAATTTATGTATATTTCTGTGAATATCTGTCATTGATTTTGTTTTTTGAGTTTTTATTTTCTTTTTATATTATTTTAACGTGTATTATTGTTAATATCCCCAATAAATAAAAAAAATGCATTAAAAAAAATTACTGATAACAAAGTTTTTATTTTAAAATTATTCAGGGTGAAAAATGTTTTTAAAGTGTGATTTTTTTACATCAAAGCGCTTAAAAAACTTGCGTTCAAGTGTGAAGCTAGAAATGGCAAAATGACAAAATACGTTAGAAAATATAATATTTCACAGAGTTTTCAGAAATACGATACCGCGTTAACTTTTTATAAAACGACAAAATACTTAACTAAATTCTGTTTCGTGATGAGATGCCCCTAAAAGCGTAATGACACAACTCACTCCGGAGAATCTTTTAAAAATTTATAGCTGGCGAAGAATTTTGGCGTAAAAATAAAGTGCTAGCATGAAAAACCTTTCCGGGCGGAATATTATGATACTTTCTTGGCGGGCCCTTTCTCTGGGGCAGGGATAGTCAAACTTGGTAGTCCGGTGGCCCATTATTTTATTTATTTATTTTTATTTGGGAAAAAAACAACAGTTTTTACATATATTGTATATAAGCGAAAATAGTGAAAACAGTCAATATAAATTTTCCACAGCGGTGTAAGCTATTGATTAAGTACATTATCGGTATCAAAATAAAAGCAATGTAACAATTAAGAAATGTTAGGCACTTAGAAGTTGCAAATAAAATAAAAATACATATATTTATATACAGTAAAAAAAATAAAGTAAATAGAAACAAGATTAATTTAAATTTAAAGAATAAAAAGCAAAGGGGTAAATAAAAATAATCTAACCAGTACAAAATATAGTAATGAACAAACGAGTACATACATAATTACTGGCATCGTATAACTAAACGGGTGTACTTGTCTATAAGGAATCTTTTATATTTCATATAGGAGAGATGAAAAATGTCTGCGTGACCGGAGAGAACAGTATTATAATAATGACATGCTCTAAAGAATAAGTCGTTTTTCCTTGAGTTAGTCCTAGGTACTGGCAAATTAAATGTAGTATGGAGTCTTGTTCTTATGAATTGTGTATAATGTATTGTTGTTTTTTTACATTTAGTTTTTTGGAATAGAAAAATTGTTGTATTATATGCCAACTTTAATATTTAACCCCAGTACCAAAATAAAAAATAAAAAATCCATATTTAAATTTTCTTATTTTTTTCAAATATTTTCACTTTTTTTTTTAAGCTTGCATAGTTAATAAAAAAACAGGTACTTCAGAAATAATATTGAGCCTCAGGGGGTGTATAATAAAGGTACAGAGTACAAAAGGCATATTTATATATGTATATATTTTATATTTTTTTTATTTTATGAAGACAACATAATACAACACAATAAATATATCAAAACAACAAGTAGGGAGAACAATGTTTAGGTATAAAATGTTATTTTAGTTGTATTGCAATTAGAGCCTATTTTTTTTTACTAGATATGTCAAAACAGGGTGTGTGTGTGTTAGTGAGAGAGGGTGGATGGGAGGGTGTAAATGTGTAAATTTCATCAATAAAAAAATGGTAAAAAACGTATAAAAAAATTAAAATATAAGAAATTTTAAAATTTTTACATATTTATAATTATGAAATAAAAAAATATTGTGAATTTTTTAAAATTATAATTTAATTAAGAAAACAATCGTTTTGTAACACAAACGTGGGATACATTACGTAATACTCACTATTCTGCCTATGTTGGAGCATCCACATTTCCTCAACCATTTGTTGACTTTTGTGAAGTAAAAGAGCTGGAACCTCTATCAAGTGTGGGGAAATCTCACCCACACTTTATACTAAAGGTTGTTTTGGTCAGTCTCACCTTAGAAAATCTGAAATCAACGGGACTTTTCGTTCCGTATTTGTTAAAACCTTTATTATATTATGGAATACTGCCAACATAAATGTATCCAGGAAATAAAACCTTTTATTTTTACACCCGCATCCTTTACCAGCATTTATCTCGTGGACCATAGTTTGGCAACTCGTGTCGAGAGTACCTACAGATTTAGAAACTTAAAGGTAAAAATATGTCTTTGTTACATACTCAAGAATATCCTCTTAGCGCTATGAAAGAGAGTGATAAACCTATGTCATGCTTTTTCATTACCTCTCTCGCTCATCTCAATATTCGAACAAATAAAATTTACGGTCGTAATATAAAGGTAATTTATTCGTATTTTATACTCGTATTTTCCGAGTCGTATTATTTGATATAACACTTATCGTTGATAGCAACTGTATGTATATATGTATATGCTTCTAGGAATTTTTTTTTTAGGCGTTTTTTTTTTCCGAAGAAGGCAACGGGAAACCACTTTGGTCAATGATTCCCAGGATATCACTATGAAGAGAAACCAAACAATGGCCCCGAGTCCCGGGCGGTCCTTAAATGGACCAGGGGTGCGAAGAATCTCCCGGCTCGACATAGAACTGTAGAGGAGCTGTTTCGCACTGCTTAGGATAGGAAAGCTTTCTCCCAAGTGATCGTCAACGTCGGGGGGATCCGACATGACACGTGAAGAAGAAGAAGAAGAAGAAGATGCGCATATATATATATACAAGTGTGTTCAGAAAATAACGAGAATTTTTAAATTTCGCGCGTTTGGAGAGTCTGATTGTCAAAAATATGCTGGTATACATGTTCCTGAAGTGTGCTAATTTTATTATCTTTATTCATTTTTTACTTTGTCTGTGGCAGCCGCTAACTTTAGACGTGTTCGATGATGAGGGACGATTGAGCCTTAGTTTTGACGTTATATCCTTAAAATCTATGTTTTTTTACTTGTTATTACACGTTTCAGTAATCCTGTATCGTCGTTGACTTCATTTAGTGACACCTAAGCAACTTCCATTCGCCGCTATTTTTGGTTGAAATTCAAAAATTTTGGAACAAATTTTGCCGCCACACGTTTCATACCCAAAACATTTGAAAAAATTTCATGACATGAGCCAATCGAAATGCCAACATCTTCAGCGACTTCTCTAATTGTGATTTGGTGTTCCACGTTTTCATCGGTTGTTGATGTGCTGGGGCGTCCGGGCCGTTCGTCATCTTCAACGTTTTCACGGCCATCTTGGAAACGCTTATACCGCTCGTTAAATCTTATTTTACTCATAGCAGACTTACCATAGGCCTTTTTTTCAACATTTCACACACTTTTTTACACTTTATTTAATTTTTTCCAGAAAATTTGATACAAATTCTTTGATCCATTTTTTTTAACAAACGAAAATCGTCGAGCTCAAAAAAACACGTCTAACCTTAGCAGCTGCCACAGACAAATTAAACAATGAATACAGCTGAAAATTTTAGCATACTTCAGGGGCATGTATACCAACATATAAAAAAATTGACAATCGGACTCCCCGAACCCGCGAAATTAAAAAAATCTCTTTGTTTTCTGAACACACCTCGTATATATATTATTTATTCTACGGCGTAATGCCATGTTTGCAATTTTTCGCCTTTTTTCCATTGTTTTAAATGATTAATAAGTATTAGAACTTATATGAATGTAAAAGAAGCGAGGCCTTTATGCAAAGAGAGAATTCTATCATTTCTGCCTACTCTTTAGGGGAAGCGGCGTGATGATATGTTGTTGTTGTTGTTGCCTTTTTCCATATTTCAGAAAAAACCGATGAAAAAATATACAAGTACCATGTAGATATTTAAAACAGAAAATATATGTGTATGTCTGTCTGTGACTGGGCAGATAAATAATGCAATCAAAATCCTGGACGCGTGTTTCCCACTACTCTCGGGTAAAAATCCTGACTGAAAATATGTCTGCTTACCATGCTTGTGGTCCTGGGTTCAATTCCTGGCAAGGTCAACTTGAAATATTGATTTTTATTATTATTTTTACGCTACAATATTTCATTGTTCTAAGACTGGTCATGTAACAGATACAGACATAGATACGCTGTATTTTTAGTGTGATTATGCAAAAAAATGAGTGCGCATAGGGAAATTATAAAATTTGTTATATTTGTTTGTCCGTAAAAGAAAATCCTCAGAAACGGTTAGTGATAGAGACATAAAATTGGGTCACGTAATTCTAAATTAAATTTCTATGTCATCCGTATCCATGCTATTATTTAAGTCAACCTTATACCCAAGCATAAAATCATATTTTTTAACGATGTGTCCTAGCGACGTGAAACTTCTAAATCATATTTGAAAAAATATTTTTTATCAGCATTCCTTATTCGTGTCAAATGAAAGTTTTCATAAAAGTTGTTTTTACTGTTTTGATAGTTATTTTATTATTTTTTATTTATTTTACAGAAACATATTGTCAGAAATAATTTAAAAACATAATAAAAATAATTTAAAGACATGCCAACGATGTTTCTAAATAAAAATTATAAATATTAAATTGTAGGTCATTTTTAAATGTGTGCGTGCGTATAATATATATATATATGTAAAAGGTTGTAAAAGTAAGTTTTCAGATACCAAATCATTAAAAAGCAAGTAGGAGTTTACCGCAGCCAGATTCAATGAATCTGAATTTATTTTATAATAAGGGGCATGTTAAATATATCAATAGATGAAAAAAAATCATTACAACTATCATGTTATAACAAAAATATTATAAAACATTAAGCGGAAATTTCTGTTGTTGACACCGTAAACAACCGAGGCCCGGAGGGCTGATCAAACGAGGGGCTGAGGGCTGATAAAATAAGGCCTGAAGGGCCGATTAAACTAGTCCATTACACACTAGTTATTATTTAAATACTAACAAAAACGAGAAATTTATTTTTTAAATTTATCCCCTTTTTCTTGAACAATGCAATGTCTCTTACTTCATTTAAAATATCCAAATCGTTTTCACATCTACGGTTATGAGTCTAAGTTAATGCACAAAATTTAAAAGCCGCCATCTCGTGTTTTATTGTAATTTACCTTCATCTCTGAATGAGCGATAAAAGCACTTATGACGTAATAAAGCATGAAAAACCGCGTCTAAATGTGTTTACTGTGTCAGCATTAAGTGTTTACGCTTCAAAAGCGGAAATTAAACCTAGGAAAGTAAAATAGTGTCAAAATTTCTGTACCACTACTACAGTAAGGTGTTAAGAAATGTATCGATACCGATTATGTTTTATGGGATTACTAGATATTGTGTGTAGATTGTGCTTCCTGAGATTCGGACAATGGAGTCACCTTCTCTCTCTCAAAATTGTTTTTAAAGACAAGTCTCTTTTTGTGTCACGGCGGATGAAGAATACAGTTATGTAGTTGAAATAGAATCAGAATCCCATACGAGTGTTTTTGACTCGATTGCTACACTCGGGTAAAAATCCTGAAAAAGAAAATCGTGTCGCGAAAAGTCACCTTCGTAGTGTAGTGATATGACAGGCGCATTCGCCAGTCATACTTGGGGTCCTAGGTTCGATTCCTGTGAGGGTCAACATGAAATGTTTGTTTGTACGACGGCCACCGTGGTGATGTAGTTAAGACGCTTGACGCACGCTCAGAAGGTAAAAACACAAAAAAAAAATTTTTTTTCTTACAACTGTGTGTTTTGTGCTATAATTCTCTACTTTAATTGGACCTCCTACCCTATTGTGATGCAGCAAATATACATTTTTTTTAAATATGAGATGATTTTCAATGTAATATTTTTGTTCCTTGACTGGCACCTGAAGCATCTGACTAATAACCTTACCTTCAATTCGATTAATTTTTCGGCCTAGTATATCTTCTGCAAACCCCTACCCAATCCATACGAAATTGAGATAAAAAAATGATTATAAAAATAAAATAAAATAAATATTTCAAACGAGAGTTTTTTTTTTTTTTTTGAGATTTTTTTGCATTTAAAATGTTCCTCTGAAGTTTCGCATTGTGGCCCTGAAACACCAAGTATAAATCCTGTTTCTTTTTAATGTCTTTCTCATCTTCACTTTATTTCCTTTCTTTTTTTAGAATTAATTAAATGTTTGGTGTAATAGTTATGATTTTATTTTATGTTATTTTCTATAATGCTTTATGTACTTTTAACTGTATATTGTAAGAGCCCTCGGGCGTCTTAAAATATTCTCGAGTGTACGATAGTTTCACTATGTGAGGAATGAATAAAAAAGAGAACGGACACAGCAAACTCCGGTGCGGTTTTTAATGCGAATAAAAATAAATTTCTGTGAGTCCACGATACTTCCACGAAAAATAAATTCAAGTAAAACAACATTTTTTTTTAACACTTATTTTTAATGATTAAAAAATGTGATAAAAAAGAATTTCGTCTTATTTTATTTTAAAATAATTACAAAGTTATTGCTTCAAATATCAATTTTATATTTTAGTTTCATTCGACTGGTCTATACCGAAAAACATCGGTAAACCTATCACGGTCTTTGTGTAATCGAAGGCTTATGATGTTTTGTACCTCCGTTTACATTACAGGTATTCTTGATGTCTCTATGACAAGAGACATAAACAAAATTTATATTATGAAATGTGTTTCCATCTCTTTGTGTTTGAAAAGGGTTGATACATACTCGTAGAAATATAGAAAACGAGGTACAGAGAGGGAGTGTATTGTGATTCTGTGGAAATGGAAACATAATCCTTTCTTAGATTTCCTGCCAAACTCCAAGTACAACAAAAATTTACGATTTTCTATTTTGGGTGTCGTTTCCAATTTTAAACATTAGACTTACGTACAATTGTAAGAGTTTTCAGACAGGATCAAACGCCACACTACTACAGTAGGTCTTTGCAAACAGAACTTTCTTTCTCTTTATTTATGAAATATTCTTATGCACGCACCTAAAACTTACATAAATCCGTTTATTTTTATTATATTTTATTTTATTTTTATTTTATTTTATTGAAATAAACGGCACTTAGTGCCTTTTACATATTATTTACAAATACAATGAAATATACATGCATGTAAGTAAGTAATGCAGAGCATTCAAAACAATATTATTAATTAACAAAATAAGAAAGTCTAAAAAAGATAAACTATATTAAAAAAATATATGTAAAACCAATTATAGAATTATCGATAAAAAAATATAATTTCGTATTAAAAATACTTTGAACTAGTAAAAAAAAACTAAGAGAATAATTTTGAATTATATTAAATGATAAAAATATAAAAAATTGTATGTATGTAAATTGTAATCAGAACTACTTACGTAAATAGTATATATTTATGTATAAAAATAATAATGATGTAAAAAAAAATTAATGAAGAGAAATATTTTGTAATTAAAAATAAATTCAAGAAAAAAAACACTAATAAAGAAGTTTAAACAATTTTTAACAATAGTAACAAATAGTTATCTGGAACTATTACCAATGAAATACAGGATTTATTCACAAACAGATGTAAAAATAACATTGCTTTTATTTTAAGAAATAAAACATATTTTACAAAGTAAAAGGCCTGCCATCCAATAATATATCTTCGCCGTTCGGGCAAAATACATCATTTAAAAAAAATCGCAATTCAAAGAAGAAGAAGAAGAGATTCGATCAGTTTAAAAATTTTATTGTCATTAACAAAAAGCCAGAACTTTGATAATATCATGTATAAAAATATTTAATAATAATGAAGTAAGGTGAGTTCCTTGAGCTGCTTATTGTAATATATATTTTATATAATAGAGAAACATTTCATAATTAATTTATTCAAAAAGTCGTAATTCCATAACTCCGCCAATCCCAATGTCCAATGATATAATCTATCAAATTACGTTTTTCGCCTTTCAAATACGAAAAAATATACACTGAAATGTCATTTACGAAAACAAAAGTTTTAATCTCATATTGAGTGCTTTTTTCATTTGAAAGTTCCACAAAATGGCCATTTTTTAACGTTGAATTTCGAGTGTTTGTAGCGAGTACATTAACCCCATAGCGGATTCGGAGCTGTTTGCCAGTTACCAGTTATATTTGCCGACCGTTCTCTGAGAAAAGTTTGTCGATAAATCATGCCATTGGCATCGGTTAGGGAAAAAGCAAAATGTGTTCCGATAATGAATTCCATTTGACTACGACACACGTAATTAGGAACAGTCTCAGGTGCTCCGGTTCTCAAAGCAGATTAGGGGTTGTATGGAACATAGCAACCCCTAGAGTGAATGCACATATCGCACCCTCGGAAGTTCACTACCGTTAGCATAAATTTCTTTTATCACTTTTTTTTATCTTTCTTAGAAGAACACTCGCGTGTCTTTATAATTTTTTGAGCGAGATATACCACAAGCTTCAGTAGGTATTCTTTTAAATCAATTGAGTAAAATACTGAGGAGAACATTGCAATAGAGAAATATCACATACTACAAATACCGATAAATCATCTCAAATGAATTAGTAATATTTCATTGTATTTTCGAAATCAATATGGATATTGTGGAGAAATGTTTTCATACATAAATGAAAAAAAGAAATTTAATTTAAAAACGTTGCTAAAAAAACGCGACGTCTTTGGCCTTGGTTGTTGTAACGTCAAGATTCGTGATAATGTTCTTAACAAATTTCAATGGTCAGGAACAAATAAACATAAATCGTGACGTATGAGGGGCGCGGCCAATGGAATGACCGTTTTTGCGGCAATTCTAAATTACAAGTTTAAAAATTTTTTTTGCTACTGATAATTAGATTTTTTTTTATTTATTTTACGTATTTCATAGACCTATATTACTTAAAAAAGGTAAAAAAAAAATTTTTTTTTTAAATATTATAATGCTAGTGTTCTCATAATATTTTAACAGTCAAATGAGTAAATACAACAAAAATTATTATCATCATCCCTAATCCATTTCCGCACCAAATGGTGTATAGGGCAATGCATTGGTACACCAATCGCAGCTAATCTTGATCTTTTTTTGTTTCATGAAGGTAAGATGATCAGAAGATACAATTGTTAAATACAATTGCTAAACTGTATTTAACAATTGGATTATGATATATTATTCAAATTAACTAAGCAGCAGTTCTTCTTTTAATGGGAAAAGAAAGTACAATATTTGTTAAATTAATGTTCAGAGACGTTGGGTGTCTTTGATAAAATTTGATTTACCAACTGTTCTGCACAATTTAAAAGAGTTCTACAAACGTCGGTCATTATTTATGGGGTACCGCTGAAAGTTTATTTACTGTATTATGTATATAAAGAAATAATCAAATAAAAATAATTATGAAGTCGACCGTACTGACGTTTTAATTGTACGTCATTGGTCCGACAGCTAACTTGTCAAAATCCCAGACGACATGGATTAAGTATAGCTTTTTATCCACTCTAATTCATTATCAAGTACGTAGGTAAAATTTATTTACGTCAAGCACAGCTGTGATTTCTCAATTTTAGACTTTATTACTTTGTTACTAGTTACTAACTAGCTAATGGTAAAATTAGTCCTGACAATGATCGATGTTCGTATTTACATATTCGTATGCTATCAGAATTAAAATCAACGTTAGTCGAAATACTTTTTTACTCTTTATTCGTTTATTTAATACATATCTGAAATTTTACCAATCATGGAATTCAAGTTCCAATAAAAATGTTCTGTGCCATAGTTCTAGGTGCTACATTTATAAAACAAGTTAGTATCACTTTTTGTTACATACATGCATTGATCAATATTACGTACAGCATCGATTCGTACATTTTCATTTTATTTGCTATGTTATCACATGTCAAAATAATGTATATGATAATATTTATTTAGTAGACTTTTCCTACATTTTATTTGAACATTAATGGCTCCATTACTTAATAAATATTTTTATTTACAGATTTATAAAATAAACGAAGATTTTTTTAATGTTTCAATTCGTATGTGAAAAAACCGAAACGTGATAGATTATCTTTAAATATTTAAATTTAAACTTTATTTAAAGCATTAACTTTGTGTTCAAACGTTTTAAATAATATTCATAAATATTTTTATTTTACTATTTACCGGTTTTTTAATGTTTCAGTGTATTTTAGCATTTACATTTTAATCTAGCGAGAGTCCTGTCGAAGATACGGGTACGTCTTAAAACTGGTAGTAAAAAAATAGGCATGAAAAGGAGAGAAAGATAAAAGTTTATAAGAGAGATATAAGAAATGTTTCTTCAGACGTGATCAAAACCAAGTTGCTGTAGAAACATATTGTATGGGTGGACCTCGGCTTAAGGCTCCGTCGGATAAATCTCCGAGCGTGGCTTTTGACCCCTTCATCATATTCTGCCTTGCTTTCCCACAGGTTTGATTTTACGTGTTCGAGGTACAACAATTAGATGGTAAATAAGAAATAAAAATCCAATTTAAGATAAGCTCTGGTGGAGCATGTATATTTAGGCAACCAACTAAAATTAGGCTTAAGATTAAATCTGTTCTTTGAAAATGTACGAATACATGACGGGGAGGGCAATCCCTGCGAGCTAAATAATTGCCACAGCTAATCTAAACTATCAAATCATATTGCCCTGATAAGAAATTGTTTGGAAGACAAAAAGGACTGCGGCTGACTGCAGTTTCCTGGCCAGAACTGGGGTAGGGCTCCAGGTCGATTATGCAGTCTCCAAGGTCTGGGGGACGGCCGGGCACTGGCTCTTCCACTCGTAACTTTTTGACGGATTTATTGCACAATAGCGCTTTGGCAATTATCCATACAATTAATTTACCGCTCGGGTTCTTATTTAGACGTTCGAGTTTAGCGGTTGGGGTAATGATTTACATACCCCATTCACCAATATTATTGCCGGTAGACAGCGATAACTAAGATCCCTGACTCCCGTCTCTAGGCGACGGAATCGACGGCAACGAATTGCTGGCGGAGAAAATAATATTTAATTAATTCATTCCGCACTTAGCAATTTTTTGGAGGAATAAGATTTTGTCCAACTTCAAAATGATGGAATCAGAACTATTCAGCGGGAATAAGTCCGCGATACGACAAGATTAAACTACTAACACAAACCGAAGTAAGGGGACTTAGAATGCCTTAGAATGACTTAGAATGAACCTTCTAAAATTAAAGTTTTCGCTTTTATAGCATTTAATTAAGAAAATATTACACTTGGCAGTGTGAGTGGCCAAAAGCAAGAGCTAGACCTGTAACTGCTTAGTGTAAAATTAAATGTCCAATGAGAGACTAGATAATACATACTCAAAATGGCCGCTAGGATTCTATCCCTAAGTAAGCCAGTAAGATGTATTGGCGGTCCATTTTAAAATATGTTGAGTTATGGTCACGCCCTCTTCCTCTGTATGTGTACATAATTCCTTGAAATTCTGAGCGATCGGCAAGATTGGCGCAATGCAAAAAGGAACAGATCCTCACTATGGTAACCGCTTGTAAATTTGAACATCTGGCAGCTATATTTCATTGTGAGTTATTATTTCCTTGACCATAAAACTGCCTAAGCAAATATGTCCTTGATTCCATAGATAGGGTGACCATAATTTTAGTATTATTACTCCCTTGAGTCTAACTATTTTTTAATTTTACCTATTAAATCTATACTAATCTATATATATGTATGTAAGTTATGTAAATCTACTACATAACAATATTTGATAGTCGATGGGAGATGATTGCACAGTCGATTCGCATAAAAAGTCAATGAATTTGTTAAGTAGGGGAAATTATAAGAGAGAATAAACAAGATGCTTCGTGAATGTGAACGAAGGGGAAAGCAATGATACTATAAGCGTTGAAAATTTTCACGGAGGAAAAACAGAGCGTTCGGACTGCAGAGTACAGTGAAACGAAGTGTGAAATTTTTTTAAAGATGTACAGAACAGTTGGTAAATCAAATTTTATCAAAGAAACCCAACGTCTCTGAACATTAACTTAACAAATATTGTACTTTCTTTTCCCATTAAAAGAAGAACTGCTGCTTAGTTCATTTGAATAATATATCATAATACAATTGTTAAATACAGTTCTTTTGTAGTGACTAGATTATATTGAAGAAGGTAATTTTTTTTTTTTTCAATAAAAATATTTGCGTTCTTGTGATTTACCCAAATATTTCATTTTGAGTGCCATTTTCAACGAGTTGTAAATAACTCACTATAAGAAAATGGAATCGAGTTGGGGTAGACTGGGATTCGAACTACGGACCTTTGGTCCGTGAGTTTGAGACACTAGCCACAGGACCACAATCCGATTGCAATTTGATTTTTAACTGTTTGTTTTTGGTTAAAAAAATGCATGTTTCTGTAAAAAGTATGCGCTATGGTTATTTCCCATATTTGATTTTGAAACATAGTAGATGCTCCTGTAAAAAAATGTGCAAATTAAGTCATTCAAGGTATTTTTTTTTGTTTTCTTACTCCTCGAGTTTTTAACGAAATTTTCTAAAATTGTATTTTTTATAATTTTGTGTAATATGCAAATATAGAGCAAGTAATGTTCAATTTAGAAAATCATCGTTTCTCGCAAAACGTCGCATCATGCTTATTTTTATACTTTTTCTGGCAATAGATTTTTTTAACATGAAAGAGTTAGCCGAAGCTTTGTGGCAGTGTATAATAATGTTATGAATAAATTACAGTAAAAAAATCAAATACGTTTCGCTTTGAACACATACTTTTATGTCAATTTCAATTTCTTGAAAATTTGAAATGTTCGTTTTCGTAAACTATCATACATTCAAAAAAAAACATATTTAACATATTTTTTCATCATGGTATTGTGAAATATATTGCACAAGTGAACGTAAGGCTTTTTAGAATTTTCAGCGTCAAGTTTGTATGAAACGAACCGCTGTGCGCCGTTTCCCTGTAAGCAGAGAGCCCCTCTTTTAGTCAGTATTTGCATACATACCACTTTTTCTTTGTCTTCTCGTGCACGCGCGATTACTATTTTGACATTTAAAATGTCCACCTTCAAGTACTTATTGGATTTGATCATGCCATGTCCTTCTCGATCATCTTTATTTTTGGTCTTTTCGTTGTCCGTTCACTTTACACGACCAAACCGACGCAACAGTCTTTAATTTTGTCGGTAACGCTGGTTTCAGTCTAACACCATACAAAGCTTTATCACACATTTGCCTGAAAGATCGCATTTCGACAGCATTCAGCATACTTACATCCCTGTTTTTTTTCTAAAACCGTACTACGCTCCCATACGGGTCGGCACCGGGACTCCATTGTAAACTGAAATAAAAAAAACACTGCACGAAAGATCGAGAAAAAATATGAAATACATATAAGACATAAGATGAGATAAATTATTTTTATAAAAGATACAAAAAATGGGTAGTGTATTTTTGGTTGGTTACGATGTTAAAAAGTGATGAATTCGTATAAACCATAATTCAGACTGATAGTAATTTAATGCCACTTGAATTAAATTATTCGATATTTAGCTCATGGATTCTCAATACTTTGAGTTTCACTGAATCGAAAACATTTTTTAGCAACACTGCTTAGTAATTCAGGGGGCAGAAACCGCGAAAGAGATTTTCTTAGAACCCTTAATAATAGATAGGCCAACCCAAAGGGTCGGTACTAATTTACAACCCTGCAGTGAAATAACAATATGTATAATTCATTTAGCCGCAGGATCCGTATATTATAGATTTATATATATTTATACATCGCTCTAATAACCGGCCATTATTGGTACACCGCCATGTTTAGTTATTCACTTAACCCAGCGGTTCCTAAACGTAAAAATTAAGGAATGAGGATGGTCAATGATTTTTTTATTTTTTTTATTTTTTTTATTTGTTCAACTAAGCCGAAATTGTTGTTTTCTTCATTTTTATCCATTGTATTACCAGCTCTACGATTTTTTAAGTTTTGTCGTTCTGAAATAACTCCGTGTGTGACATCAGAGGTTCTCTTCTGCTTATTTTCGATCAGTTCCGCCGATCGGTCCATTCACAGCAAGCAAACCGGAAATTTCCCACAATTCTATCATCATTGGTAGATTTATATGAACCAGTGACGTAGTTCAAAGCAGTTTGTTTTAACCAAAATGTTTGTTTTTTGTACATTTTCAGGAAACTTTACCGTACAATTTAATGCTCCAATTTTTACCGCTCGCAAAAAGACATTTTTTGTATCCAATTTCCCGTAGGAGTGAAGTTCTTGAATGATAATCTTTAATTTCCATTAAGATTAGTGGAAATATATCTATGGGCGGGGGGAACAATCACATAAGTTAACTTATTAAACTTTTTTTATTTGCTCATCTATGCACCTATGTCCACATGTGTTTCCAAACACGGATGTCAAATAACGTTATTAAGAATATAATTATAAATGTAATTTATCATACAAAATAAACTAATTAGTTATCGGCTAAAAAAAAGTTTTCTCGAAGAAGAACTTTTTCGAACGTTATGCCATAAATGACGTTACATTGAAGAGTTATTACATGACTATGTATCCCTGATTAGCAATAATTCAATACCTATAAGTATGGAAAGAAAAAAAAGAAATTCTTCCAATGTTGGATTTGATTCCTGCACAAAAAGCTGTCTCCTGAAAAGTAAGGCATTTTGACTTATGCCATAGATATTATTTATGTTAAATAGATAAACTGACGCTTCAATTCGAGGTAGAATGCGCATCTCTTGGCCAAAGAACTTGCGTGACTGGTTTCATTGCGGCACTCAGTCCTTGTTTTTTTTTATTCATTTATTTAACTTTTTGTACATAATGTTATTTGTACATTGGCGGGCTTATTGCCAAATTACAATTTCTTCCAACCAACCAATAAAAAAAAGGTATTTTTATAATTCAAGTTACAGAATTAAAAATTAAAAAGCTAAAGATATATAACAATAGAAAAAAACGTATTTGTTTATAAATTACCTTAAATCAATACTATTGTTCAATGGGAAAAAGGAAAAAAGAGGAAAAGGAAAGGAGAAGAGATTAAGGAAGAGAAAGGAGATGTTTCTTCAGACGTGATTTAAACATAAATAATGAAGTAACATCTTTGATGGTGGATGGGAGATGATTCTACAGTCGAGCCGCATAGACACTATATGAGTTAGAGAAGAAAGAGAAATTGTGGATGGGTATTAAGAAAGTGCCTTGAGAATTAGAACGAATTGGTAAACCACGAACTGATAAGAGTTGAAATTTTTCACGAAAGTATAAAGGAGCGTTAGGACTATGAAGTACCTTGTTCAGGGCAGCTGCCAACAAAGTAAGTATTCTTGCGATGATTTCCAACCTCCATCGGGGAAAGGAAAGGTAGGAAGAAGAAGAAACTTCAGTAAACGTGTATCAATACGTGTTGTGTTTTTTAGGTGATAAGTGTAAGTTAGATTTAGTCTGACGCGCGACGCAACGTTGCGATTATTCGATAAACAAAATGTCACTGAATGTATTTGTTGCCGACTTTTACACGGTACAAACTACTGGTACATCAATACATTATTTTTTCTACACATCACAAAGTTTAACTCAAAGAGAAGTGCTGCAGCGGTAGCCGAACCATCAGAACGAATATAACCTACACGGAGTCACCCATAATAGGCTATACATATTGAGTAAAGTCTATGCTTGGTGAAGAACAAATCATTGAAATTTGCAATTTTCCATCCAACTAAACATTAAACCGTAGGACTAATATAAATATTAGCATTAACTATAAAAGTATTAGCATTTTGATAATTCATCATCATCATTTTTTTTTTTTTTTTGCACCACAACAGGCCAGGAGGCCTAATTACAGTAGTGAATTACATCACAGAGCACCCAGGCTTGAGAAAAATCACATTTTAATTTTTGTGTTCTCACCGGGAATCGAACCCGGAACCTTCCGTGTGTGAGTCAAGCGTCTTGACCACTGCACCACGGAGGCCGTCATCGTTCCCTTTCCGCACCTAATGGTGCATAGGACACTGCATTGGTACACCAATTGCAGCGTATCTTGATCATTTTTGTTATATGAAGGTAAGATGATCAGGCTTACGCTTCAGGTACCAGTCCAGCGACTATGAAATATTGTAGAGTGAAAACACTCATTCAAATTAATATTTCACATCAACCCCGTGTCGGGAATCGAACCCGAGACCTCTTGCATGGCAGGCTAACGCGCTGACCATTACACCACGAGGCCGACATTTCTTATAATTTACCCAATTTTCAGTTTCGTTTCGATTTCGGTGGCCATTTTCAACGAGTTGCAAATAACTCATTATTAGAAAATGGAAATCAAGTTGACGCAGAGTGGGGTTCGAATTAATTTCAAACATAATAAGCTCAATAAAAAAAATATTTATGTTACGATGTTTGTTTGCTCGATTATTGTCAAAAGAATTGTTTGAAGTGTTGGCGAAGTCAATTGGAAGACCCTCGGTCTTTAAAACTGTTTTCAGTTGTGTGGAGGAAGTGTTTTCACTGAACAGCAAGAGTAATAATAACCCTGTAAAGTTTAGAACCTTTGATCTAAACCAATGTAAACAGAACCTAACATTATATTAGGTGTATTTCCCATCAATATGTACATATTTTAACATTGACTTATTGTAAATCTGACCAGGAACCTTTTTCTATTATTAACCCATCATCATGACTAAGGATGTTGGTTCTTCATAAATTCGAATCCTTAATTGATATATACTTAGAATTGTTTTGTATATTTCGATCGTTTAGATGAATGTTGTGTATATTTTTGTAAATTAAAAATCAAAAATAAATTACAAAATTAGAAACATGAAAGTGTGATTATCACCATCCTAATTGCACTAATGGTAGAAAAGCAATATATTTAATACTGCAATAATTCATTAATATTAGCATACATTCAAAGTATATATTAAAATAAGATGTTGAAATAATAATTAGCTTAGAATTAAAAAAACTAGTTTATATTTATTTCTATTTTTATTTTGCTTTTGTAAATAGTATAATCTTAGTGAAAATCGACGCCTTAATTTGAATACAATGTAAGTCATTAATTATAAAAAATTGTATGAAACCTTTTTGTTTTTTTGTACAATTTTTATTTTATTTAAGGTATGTAAGATTTGTTTTTTATCTTTACAAATGTAAACTTCTATTTTCATGACCACTTTGCGCTGTATTCCAAGAAATTAACATCTTCTTTGAGACACGCGTTGTTTAATAAATGTATTTTTTTCTCTTTTTGATAATAATATTACTTCCTCCAAAAAGGTAAAAAATATTCAATCATAATCTTAAATACAAAAAAGAATACTTACGTTGTTTTCAAATTAAGGCGACGAAATTTATCTGCTAGTAAATATTATTAAATCTGTGTCCCTAAATTAGTTTTTTCAAAACTCCATAGAAATAAAAAAGTATGTATATATATTTTAAAAATATGATTAAATAAAATATGTTTTTAAAAATCAATTTTATTATTTTAGAAATAAAAATTGTCAAAAATATTTTTTTACTACTTCCTTAGATAGTTTGTATTCTTGACAGTTTTTTTGGTTTCCTTTGTTCATTTCATGAAAGAAAAATATTCCTCTGTAAGTATTATATGTTTTCCTGTTGTTTTAGTTTCTGAATGAAGATATTGCCAATTGTTCTAGGTCTCGTACATACATTTCGTAATAACAAAACATAATAATACATGTTGTCTTAATTTATTTGAAATTAACGATTCTTTTTAAATTACAAATATAACCAAGAACCTTAATTATCTTAAATAATTAAACAATGGAGAAAGTAGAAGGTTTTTTAGATAAAATATTTATAATTATTTTTAGTATTTTTACTAACTAGATGTATACTATGTTTTCTAAATTAATATTTACTGAAATATTTATAACATACAAATTAGAATTTCATAATCATTCATGTTACGTCAATCTATAAAAGTAATTCTCTAGAATTGATTGATTGCGTCCATTTCTTTTACTCGCTAACAGGAATTTGAGACTTATTTGAATCGGGGTCATTTAGATTTATTAAAATTTAATATTCGAACCGACTAATTCTCTATATTTTTTTATTATGTAAATAAAAGACGAGGGATACTTTCATTCACAAATTTGGATTATCCAGTCACCGATTTCATCGCTTTCGCGACATCTTCGAGACTGGTATCTTTATTAAGGAGTTCAATGTATTTATACAAAACAGAGGTAAGGATAGATAATTCAAAATTTTATAAAAGTAAAATAAATAAAGTTATTTTTATCATAAGGATTCCAAATTTGTGGATTAAAATATCACTCGTATTTTATTTATATAATAAATTACAATGAACTTCCATCAAAAATTTTCACTTACAAATATCTCTTTGTTTTTGTATTTAAATTTGCCTATATTTAATTTTTAAAATTAACCTTGACAATATATTTTTAAAACAATTATTATCACAAAATATTTAAATCTTAACTATTATATTTTAAAAGCCGTCAATCTTCTTCAATATCTTTGAATATATTATGACGAAATTTCAATAACTTGAAGACTATTTTTTTTTGTAGCATTGTTTTGAGAGAGTCATTATTATTACATTTTAATTACTCTGAACAAAAAAAAAGTGAGGCCCAAAGAGACGATAACTGAGCTGTAAACTGAGGCCCACTAAGCCGATAAAACGAGTCCCGGAGGGCCGAATGCATGAGGCCCGATGAGCTGTATTCACTAGCATGAAACCGGGCTGCTAGTATATATAGTAGATAGTTATTTTTTCCACGCAAAATAGTATTTCGGTCGCGGGGTGAATCCAAGTTCACTGACGCTGTAAATTTGAGATTGGCTTTCTTTTGACTGATTAAAACTTTGAGCTATAAATTTATTTGACTACTCTTAAATTCGGAAAGTATTTTATAATACTTAAACTCTACATTAGAAAGTCGTAATGGAGGTAAAAGTATCGTTAAATTTACATTCCTCATGCTTACAGGCCAAATGAGCAGAAGTTGTTAAACTGTTAAATATTAACGGGCTATATAACTCCCTATAATACGTTCCCCTAACAACCCAACTTACTAATTGGCTTTACGCTTCGGACACTGATCCGACGCCGGCCATTTAGAAACCGCTGGTTTAACTGTTATATATTATGATATCCTTTCATTTAAGTAAACTTAAATTAACGCAAGATAGCGTCATGAACTTACGTAAATTTAATTGAATCTGTGCAGGAAAAAAATCGTCGTACATTTCATTGTAACCCGGGCAGAACCCTTCAGTACGATCAGCGACGGGAACATTTTGGTCTAGATAAGTTGGAAGTTAAGAGACAGATTGTGGAATTAAAGTATATTTGTCATATAATTAATTGTAATGTTCATTCTACGTATTGTTTAGATAATGCATATACATTCGTTGTACCTCTGAATGTTCCCAGTCGACGATTACGATCATACCTACAGTAAATTTTATCTTTTAACCTTCAATAATCATATGGCGCATTTAATTGCATCAACTCGTTTATTAAGATTATAAAATTGTGTAGAAAATAATGCTGATGTTGATACTTTTAACAATACTTTAAATAATTATAGGAGAACTTTAACTAAATTTATAAAATCAAGTAGTCCCTTTAGATAAAATTTTGATAAACAGTCTTCTTCTCCTTCTTCTGCAGCCTTGTTCTCTCCACTGCTGGATTAAGGCCTTTTCCAAACGTCTTCATTCCTTCCTATCACCCGCTTTCATCATCCACGTTTTACCGACAAAAGAGGCAATGTCGTCGACCCATCTTTTCTGTGGCCTTCCAACACTTCTTTTGTTTGCCCACGGTCTCCACTTTATTATTCTGAGTGTCCACCTGCCATCATTTTGCCTCGCCAAGTGTCCTGCCCACTGCCATTTCAATTTCGCTGCACGATCCATGATATCCATGACTCCGGTTTGGCGCCTTATTTCTTCATTTCTTATTATGTCTCTTAGACATACACCGAGCATCTATCTTTCCATGGATCGTTGCGTGCATTTTAATTTCTGTCTCCTTTTTTGTGTTATAGACATGGTTTCTAGTCCGTATGTTGTCACCGGCAATATGAACGATTCATTTACTTGTCTTTTCAAGCATATAGGGACTTGTTTATTTTCAAAAATATATTTTAGTTTGCCGAAAGATAAACAGTAGGCATAATTATTACAATAAGTGGATAACTTGATAAAATTTACAGAACTTAAAAAACTTTTCAATTTCAAAAAAATATTTAAAACTTTAAAAAATATTTCTGTCCCAAAACGATTTTGTTGCAACTCTTGGGAGAACAAAAAATACATGCAAAGTTTCTATTAGATATTTCAAGACTTTCCATTTTTGTTATTTCTTTAGGTAACTCAATGTATAATTTTAAACCCTTGCGCGATGAGTTTTGAGACTTTTTGCTTTTCCCCTTATTGGTAATCTTACCCGATTTTATCTCTAGTTTCGTATGCATGGCATTGTCGGCTAAATTGTATTATATTTTTTTACTTGATTTCACCCCATAATTATTTTATGAATGAAAATTGAAACATTATATTTTATTTGTTGCTTAACTGCGAGAAAGCCAATTTCCAAATACATGTTTATCTACATTTAAATGTGTGTTTGTTTTGAGTATTATCTAAATTAAAATGTTTTTTGTTTCTTAAATAGTACTTTTAGTGTAACCACGGTATGAAAAAGCTCTTATTTAGCAAGTTAGTACCAATAAGACTATTACCTATAGCCATTTAAAAGTTGTAAACTATTTTTTCTCATTAAAAATCGCTTAAACGAGTTCTCTTAACCACGAACTAATGAGTTTCAATTCCCGTTTTTATGCAAACGAACATTTAAATGAACATTTAAGCACATTTCGGGCACAAGTAAAATTAAACGCCCAGAGAATTATCTCCACATTGTTTTTTTAGCGAAAAATTTAGCTTATTAGCGGACGAAAGTACTCCTGACCTATTGAGAACCGTGACAAAAAGTCAGATCAAAGAAATATAAACATTTTTAAATGTAAGTATTGTGTACGTGCAAACATGTACACATTATGCTAATTGTAAATTTATATTTGCATTTATATATTTTTAGATAATTAATGTTCGTGAAAGCAAATTATTCTATCAAATCCCAAAACGAACACTCATACACTACCAGAAGTCAAACTAGAGGAGGGGTCATGGGGTCTATCACAAACTCTGAATTCGGGCAAAGAAATTTCAGGTTTCTGGGCCCCAAAATATTAAATATGTTACCCAAACATTGCAAAACCATGACCCGGATTCAATTTAATAAATTTGTAAAAAAAATGGATACAGGGTTTAGGTTGAGAAAAATCGGAAAATTTACTTTAAACCATTCTTACATAAAAACCCCTCACCGTCTATATGGTAGGGACAAAGGGAAGTATAAATAAAAAAATAAAATAAATACAAAACCCAGTATAAAACCCCTTTATGTCGACAGTGATAGAAAATGTTAGTATCTACTCTCTGGAGCACTAGGCGGAAGAATTGAGAAAATGTAGATGTTTAACACAGGCAAAATGATGAACGTTACACAGTGAGTAAAATAGTCACTTAAAACTGCTAATGACCTGTCATAAGCCCACATTTCCTTCTCAAAAGTATTTTCCATCTCTGTTGCAATTTTTTTTTTAAATATTTAATCTAGTTTTCCAGGTGTTAAAGAAGTCCTCGCAATTTTATTCTGGGCGCACGTTGGTAGTCGGTAGATACTTTAGTAACGGGAGAACTTAACTTAATTAGGACGTTATCTAAAAATGTGCAAGAATTCCAGGTGCACTCGGCGGCTTAATTAAAATTGCAGCAAAATATATGCAGAAATATGCATCAAGATACGAATATTGTACACGACGCGACCTGCCGTCTGGTGATATTATTACTGTCGCTACTTGCTACAACCCTGGGTACGGGGAGGTAAATATATTTAACGATGTTTCGAGTATCTCCGAATGTTTGTAGACAGGCTGTTATTTAGATTGAGAACTAAATTTGTTGCAACAGAAAAGAAAAATATGTTACACAGTGTTAAGTGTCTACTTGAACCAGCCAATGACAGGTCATAAGCCCTGTAAATGCCTGTACTTCCATATTCTTTTCTCGAAGATGGTTTTTGTTGCAACAAATTTTGATCTAAATAACTTCCCGAATAACAGCATGTCTATTTTATCGAATTCAATTACATATAACATCACAACCATCACCAAAACTGCACCACTTACTTGTATCGAAGGGCCTGCTACTAACACAGATTTTTCGACATATAAGAAAATTACCGATTGGTTTTAAAAAATTGACAGAGCAGCAGTAGCAGCAGCTATGGCTTCAGTAGTTCTGCATGATTTTCAATTCAATTCAATTAATTTATTTTTAATATAACATATAACGGCTAGGTAACGAGTATGGTGAAGTTGATATATTTCGACTGTCTTTATATAAATATAGGTAAAGTATTCAAAAGGTTATAAATTAATTTGTTTAAAATTTCTTAATATTGTTCTTTATTTGCTATTTTTTTTCTCACGTATCTCTATAATAATGTATAAACTTATATGTATGTGTGTATGTTTTCATATGTAAATTTATTAAATATTTTTCTATGTACCCTATACCTATGTTGGTACATTTCATTATTTTTACTTATTATTGTATCTTTTAGTTTTTCTTGTGTTATCTTTAATTTTAACTAAATTTACATACTTATGTTTCACTGCTGCACTTGAATGTAATTCCTAATGTTAAAGCCCGTAAGGCGTGTAAATAAATAAATAAATATACATTACAAACATATATTCAATACGTACATATTATGAAAAAGAAAAAAAAATACACTAAAGATACTCATGTCAAAGTAGTAGGAGAATCCTGCTCCGGAAAACCCCTTCGGATACATGGAACAAATCAATATCCAGAGCGACGTCGTTCAGCATAGCGGTAGCCCTTCCAACAGGCATAACCATAGGCAGGTTGGTCCTGAATATCGGAATGGTTTAAGGATATGTATATTGGAAAAAATATTTTGAGTATATTGTGTATTTATCAATAAGTTCTCTTTTAGTAGCACCGTTGTAATTTATCGTGGGAGGTAGTATTTCAGTTAGTTAAATCTTGGTACATTTGCGTCACTAATTAATATAATATATCCTCATACTTGATTTTCAATAAAATGTCACCCTTCTTATGATGATGGATCCCGACATCTATGGAAATTAAGTGAAGATAAACACTGTGAAGAAAAACACTTATCAATGAGAAACTAGATTAACTCATTAAAACCGAATGACCTAAAAAACAGTAAGCAAAAGCTTACCGCTAGGGATATTAACCAATTTTTAAAAGCATCTGCGGTGTTATTAAGAATCCTCTGTATCCCCTAGAGTGGGTTTAATTTGGGAATATTTATTTTTCCATGCGACTCATTTTTGCTGCATATAATGGCCACATTGATGATTAAACGTCAAAAAAACATGAATACGTGAAATCAAACATGATGATTTTTTTAATTTAGAACTTTATTGCGACCTTAAACATTACCCAAAACACTTACATAGGTTGAATTGACCAAACCGTATTAGTTTATTTCCGTTTTTGAAGCAGTTTTATACACCATTTGACGTTTAATCATCAGTGTGGCTATTATATGAAGCAAGGTGTAGTCATATAAAAAAACTAAAAATCTTTAAATCAATCACTCTATAAGGGGGTAGAGAAGATCGAGAATACCACCATTGGCAAAATAAGCTGCACGCCAAATTTTGAAAGCTCACACAATGCGGAAAGAAAATAATTCTTTTTCAGGTTCCGTACTTATATAACTTCAAAGCAGCCTTTTATTAAAGTTTGATAAACTGACAGCAAAAAAAATATAATTTAACCATTAACAATCCAACAATAATCATCTAACGAAAACCTTCATTCGTTTATAATACATTGCCGCAAAAGTGAAGTGCCTCATTTGCCTGAAATACCTGAAATAATACCTGAAAAATATTTCTGAAGCCTCAATAACATTAGTTTACAAAAAATTAAAACAATTTTTTTATGCTTAAATAGCATCTTCAGTGTTATGCTACAGTTCGAGAAAAAATAATTATTTGATAATTTATTATAAAGTATCTGTTTTTGTATGAACCTGCGTAAGGTTTTTTTTATATTTAAATACATTAAAATATACCTTTAACGACTATTTTAATTTATAAATTAGATTTTTTTATCGAGAGATATGCCTGTGAAAAGAAATAAAAAATGGGTCTTTTTAAAAAAAAAAAAAAAAATTAACTTTAATTAGGATACAGAAGATGTTGCCTAATACTTTCAATACTTTTCATGCAGTTAAAAAACGTCATTTAGCAACCTTTTTTCACTACTACATCTTACCCACCACATACCGCACACCGCATCTGAGGACATAAGTCTCCTTGGCGGTGCCCACATACACGGAGAATTTGCTCGTTGTCAAACGAGAAAAGCTGCCCGAAGGAGCTCTCTGAAATCTGGTAGCCTTAGCATCTTTGTGCTGAAATAAAATTGGATTGACTTCTCAATCCAATTTTCTTTTCTTTCAGAGGGAAGTGAATTCTTCACTGACTGGGATTAAATTGATTGGACATGATCAATTCGCCGAAATGATTACAAAATTTTTTAAAAGCCTTGAAATTCTTTTTAGAAGCCACCAGATCTGTATATCCGACAGGACCTATAACAGGGCCACGGATAGTAGCGAGAAGCTCCATTCGGTAATCATAGAGAAGGGGAAAGGGACAAGACAACAGGATGTGTTCAGAAGATTGGTTAGGATATCCGCAGCAGCACGAAGGGGAGTCAACGATATTAAAAACAAATATTTTTTTATTAAATTTACCATGACCTGATAAAAACTGCGTAGTCCAGTGATCGGGGATAACCCAAGAAGATTCTAAGCGCTGGCGGATTGAAGGAAAAAAAAGAAAGGTAACCCTCCCTGAAGAGGAAGATTCCCATCGCGATTGCCAAGCATTAAGAAAAGCATTTAAAGTCATTTTTTTAAATATTTGATTGAGACATTCGTTCACTACTACAATTTAAAAAAAAGTGTATTTCTCCAAAATACATTGTTGGGCCCACCTTATTTTAGGTGGCTCCTATAAACGTTTTCAACTTGTTTCCCACAGTCCCCAAAGAGCTATAATATATAACTTTCTTCTATATTTATCTCAAAAGGGTAATCTATTTCGATAGATCCCACTTAATTTGGCGCATTGTCGACGTATTGCCAAACCGCATTTTCCGTTTATGTCTTTTGCTAAGATAAAAATGGCATTATTTTCGCAAACGCATTTCGAGAGATAATCTCGAAACTGCATTGACAGCCTGTCATCGTAAACGCGGGAAACACGTTACGTCATCCTTCCGGATAAGCTATTTGAAATTGCAGCCGAGAATTTATAGTCGCGAAATGGCCAAACCTCTACTTAACTAACAAACGCACTGTTAAACTTGGTTAAACCCGTCTAATTGATGGATCGCAGTAGAAAGCCGAACGTATTAATTGTCGGTGGGATTGTTGGCTTATATTCTGTCGAATTTGCAGCGCGGAGGTTGGTACTCGTATTTTCCGACAGTTCAGCGATTTAGTCAGACTAATCGTACTTTATCTATGGTCCATTTTGGGTGCCAACGCTAATAATTGACAGCTATCCAGAATCAACTTAATTTGAACTAAATTCTAACATGCACGCACGTGGAACGGTTATTTAAAATAATAAAAACATTAATTTTACTCATTATTATGATTAATTGAATTCTTTTTTCAAGGATAATGTAATTTTTCTGTATCATGCAAACTCATCAATTCTTTAAATTCAATATTGTATTGTATTTTTAGGGCTGTAATCTAAAAAAAAAGTAAGGAAATTATACAATTAAGTCATTTTAATACTCTGTTCTTTTAAAATTGCGCTATTAAAAATATAAAGTAAATAAACATTATGTAAAAACAATTATCTCATATGGTATTTCTAATAACTAAAATAGAATTAGTATTTGACCGACAGATAACGCCTCTTAAAATTCAAACTAAAATTAGGTACATTGGTACCCAAATAAGAAGTATTTAAGTAAAATTTGTTTTATTGATTTGAAAAATTTGGAAGATTGATTGGAAAATTTTTGAAGAAAAAAAAACTTTTAAAATAAAATAAAAAAAATTTTTTTAAATAAATTCTTGTTGAAATATGATTATGAAAAATAGTTTTTTTTTAAAAGTTGAATGAGTTCGAATCCTTTTTTATGGAATGGTGTATTTTATCTTTTTTTTTAGAGAATATTTTGATTTATAATTTTTTATTTATACAGTTTGTTTTTTGTGAAACTTACTTATAAAAATAAATATTCGAAGGCATTAAAATTTTGAGTTACCCTAAATTTAATCTCAATTTTCAGAGGCGTATTCTGCCGGTGGAAAAGTTATTATATTTTAGTTCGGCTTTTAAGTGCAGTTTATTTTATCTTATATTTATTTACTTTATTTTATAATAGCGCGATTTTGAAAAAACGACGTTTTGAAATAACAAAATCGTATGATTTTTTTGTTTTCCACCAATCTAGAGCCTTAATTGCTTTCCTCGTTTATTTCATATTTTTATGTTTTGTTTTATCGTTCAGTATTATATCGTTACTTTATTGATAGCTATAATTTATACTTTATTAACATCACATCTTAATTAGTACTCTAATGATGTATTTGTCTTGTTTTCTTTTAATTTAAATGTAATATTTTTATTATGTTTTTTGTTTATTTGTTGGATTGTGATAAAACTTTGTATAATTTGTATTCTAATATTTTTATATACTTAACGCTTTTATTCTTCTAATTATTTTATTTTGCTATTCTGTTTACTGAGTGTTTTTTTTTCCTAGTTATGATTTCTATTCTTTTATTTTTAATGTATTTAACTTCTTTTTTTGTATTCTCAATACTGTTATATTATAATATTTATGTATTTTTTCCTTTTGATTTACTGGTTTTTTTCCGTGTTTATGCCTTAACACGGGCAAAGTTAAAAATTAAACTTTGTGAATTGTCGGCTTCGTGGTTTAGTGATCAGCGCGCTTGCCTACCATACAAGAGGTGTCGGGTTCGATTTTCGACATGGTTGAAATAAAATATTTATTTAAAAAGCTGTTTTTACATTAAAATATTGCTAAGTCCCTCGTCTGGAACCTGAACCGTAAGACTAATCATTTTACCTTCATGAAATAAAAATGATCAAGATTGCTGCGATTGGTGTACCAATGCAGAGCCTTATGCACCATTAGGTGCGGAGGTGGAATGTTGATGATGATGGATATGTAAACTGTTAATTAATTTTATATAATTGAATGAATTAAAAAATTAAATAATTTAAAAATAATGTTTTACTCTATTGTCATTGTTTTGATATAATAAAAGTGTTTTAATTAGAAATCTTAAGATCCGCCATTAGGTGGTTTAAGTGATCACTTTACACGCTTTGTAATATTCACTTTACTAGCAATGTTTATTTCGATTTTTAGCATCATCTACATTATGCGTCAGTCACTAAAGATTTCAGCTCTTTTGTTTTATAAAAACAATAAAATGGTTTTGTTTTGGGCAGGAATAAATAATTATTTCAATAGATTTTTGCAATATTATAAATTCAATCAGCTTTATCAAAAACGCAAATTTGAAAAACCTTAAAAAATACTTGACACGTTTTATCGAGAATCCCGCCGATTTAATTATTTCTACATGAAAGGACTTTTATGATTTATATTTCCGACTTTAAACTTATTCACGAGAACACAAATCATTCGCCATATTTGATTGGTAGAGTTTCCCAATTTCGGTAACATATTATTTCAGTTAGTCGCAAATTATCAACTATGTGTGATTTGAGTACCTATCTACAAGAGGCGACGCGTGCTGTTTATTCTGTTTTTTTAGATATTATTGGAAAAAAATGTATGCATATTCTGCTTTTCGTACAGAAAACTTAATTTTACTTTGTAGATAGAATTGAAGATAAATGTTAACTTCCCATTATGATCGAGGCCCTGAAGTGTAAGAATTATCACCTTACCTTCCATACAACAAGAATGATATATATTTACTAAAATGAGGAAGTTTAGTGCTACAGGAAATTGGAAAAAACTGTTTTCTTACACGTGGCAAAAATTAGAGCGTTTAGTTATGTAGCGAAGTTTCTCTAAAATGTATGAAAAAAATAATAAATAATAATGAACTACTTTGAACTGCGTCAAAACTTCTTCCGAATCAACCAATGATAGAGTATTGTGATAGATTTCTGGGAAGCCAGCTTACCAATCAGCTGAACTCACCGGCGGAAACTTGTGACGTCACGGGCGGAGTAATTTCAAAATGACCAATGGAGTTTCCTATTCTTCGCTGTATGCGAATAGAAATTAAATACACTTAAAGACTGTTTCACATTCCAATATACAGGAACAACCTGCCAATGGTTATGCCTGTTGGGAGGGCTATCTCTACGTCGAGCAATATTACTTTGGACATTGACATTTTCCACGTCTCTGAGGGAGTTTTTCGTTACAAGATTCTTTTAATTTTTTATTATGTGTAACAGTTTTTTAACGCATGTAAACAGCCCTTTAGATAATAAAGACACGAAGGCAATTACCCACTTATTGAAATGACACTTTCTTCTAGCTCGGGGCGTGTCTATTTAATTATTCGCCATTGGTTGTTGTCACTAGTCAATTTGAAATTATATAAAGTATTTCTTATTTCATTTTATTAAACATTAAAATACAAATTTACTATATAATCAGAATCCTCAAAACTCCTTGGATTTATTAACAGAAGCACAACTTTTAGCACCTGGTGCTCAATCAATAATCTACATCTTAACTTAAGTAAGTGCAAGGTTATGATATTTTTTCGTCTGGAAAATCCAAATATATACGACTACTCACTGAACGATGAAATATTATCATCTGCGTCTAGTATACGAGATTTAGGCATTATATTTAACACTTAACTTTCTTTTACAATTCACATTGAACATGTTATCAATAAATCCTTAAAACTCCTTGGATTTATTAACAGAAGCACTACTGACTTCAAAAATATCAATACCCTTAAAACTCTCTTTGGTACCTTAGTTTACCCGCACCTAGAGTATTCCTCTATTATCTGGTCTCCATATTATGATATTCACATCAAAAATATTGAATCAGTTCAACATCGAATTTAAAAAAAGATAAGCTGGAGGTTGGGCTTATCCAGGAACCAATATACGTACAATGAGCTAGAAACTAGCTTAAATATATCTTCTTTTAAAGACCGTCGAAATAAATCCGACCTTTTAGTCCTATTTAAAATTCTCAACTCACTCTTTGATGCGCCTGAACTACTGAGCTCAATAAAATTGAAAATCCTAACCAGAAACCTCAGACAAAACTTACTCTTTCATACTGATAACCATAGAACTAACTATGGTTTTTATTCCCCTATGCCCAGAATTCTTAGGTCTGCCAACAAACATACTAGCCTTGATTTCTTTGATAACAAATTGTCTTCTTTTAAACGATTACTGAATCAAATTCAATTGTAAACACCTCTCTCCCGCTCCCACTCCCACCAAGTCTACTATTATACCATTGTGTCTTTCTACTTTCCTTTATAATAATTTTATATGCATAAATATGTCCTTAAAAATGCCCATTGGACGTTCATATAAATAAATAAATATAGGTAATATGGCATATTATTTTTAAAAACTAAATCCCACCAAGCCACTTATTGTGGCTTAGCCTGTGTTGGTGGAAACGAACAAATAAAATAACTGAATAATCCTTATGCGCCCTCCACTGGGAGGTACCCTCATCAAATTCAAGCTCTGGACCAATATTGCCAGATCAGCCTCGCAATACATTCATTGGCCTATAAAAGGGAATTTTCTCTCGCCTGTCCGGGTTTTAATTAAAACTTTGACCAGGTCACAGTAACTTTGAATTAATGTTTTGTCGTAAACAACTTTGTTCCCGATACGCGCGAACTTTCGCATGTTAAGTTGTCGTGGGGTTCCCATAAATTATGGGAAATTGCCGACACTATTTCATTCGGTTTAAAACTTCTAAGGTATTTTTTTACCTAGGACTATCGACTCACCTAACCCATTGACATTGTTTTCTTCAAATAAAATCATACCGCAGTACCTACGTAACCCTAACTTACCTTTTCACTAATTGGCTGTCCCTGTGGTCTAATGATACTGACGATGACGCTTGCTCCACGCTCAATTCCGAGTTCAATAACCGGAAATATCACGATCATTATATGTCATTATTCTTAGTTTGTGCTCAGCATTATAATGTTCTTTTTAGCCGTTCTTTAGGAAATGTTGAAAACAAAATCTTTTTCAATAGATTGAGTTTTTCAACTGACATTTCTTGGAGGAACTACATTTTAATTATAATAATAAAAATACGTATTTAGTTTTATTTCACTTTTATTTATAAATTTTTCCGAAATTTCTATGTTATATACAAGTGCAAGCGGGGGTTTTAAATCATGATTTTATATAATTAAAGAAATAAAAGAGTTTAAATTAAAATAATTTAAACATAAAGTCAAAACAATTGTACGAATTTAAGTTTTGTTTGAATGTATATAATAAAAACCGGTGAAAATTATATAATTGTATGCAGTTTTATAATTAAAATGTATTTGAGTTACATGTATTTAAATTTTATAATAAATATAACAGGGGTCGCTGGTTGGTAGTTCCATCGACAGCTATGTCCCCGGGCCCAGGGGTAATTGGGTGATTCTCTGAAAGCAAACATTCGCGGCAGTTAATTCCTATCGGGTAGTTTTTATTATAAATTATATACATTCAAACCGGTTTTTATTACGTACATGAAAACAAAACTTAAATTCATACAATTTTTATTACTTTATACTTAAAATAAAATTATGATTTACAATCCGCTTGCCCTTGTATATAACATAGAAATTTGTTTAGTCTCCCACCAGTCTTAAGATGTCGGTCACGACAAAACCCGTTCACTGGTAAAAATTTATAAATAAAAGTGGAATAAAACTAAATACGTATTTTAATTATTATAAAATCTTTTTTAATGTCCCTTTACAAAATATTGGCAACCGTAATATTACGTACATACTATTGTATACCTGTGTTTTTTATGAATTAAAATATTTTTTGGATAGGAGTCACATTTATTATTTACCTTGCTTCATACGTCTCCGTAAACCTTGTAAGGCTTTATATTTCTTTAGGTGGAATTTTTCTGCTTTTAAGAAGCTTCTATTTTCACTTTTAGTGTTGGGATCAGTGGGGATATTCTGTAGTAGGCCAATCAGAAACTTTTCAGCATATGCTCTTGTAAAGAGGAAACCACTTGAAACTCTTCAGAAAAAGCCAGCCTGTTGACAGACATCAACAGGCCTTCTGTTCCACTAGAAGGGTGTTCGGCATTTTCTGTCCTACTTTGGTTTATTTTACTAATGTAATAGTTATTTTTTTTATTACTCACCATTCTTAAACTTTATATTTAAAAATGTTTCAACAAAAATAAAGACCCTTTTTTAAATGTCTTATGATCTATCGTTACAGGTTTTTTTATATTTTCATCATTATCATTCCCTTTCCGCACCTAATGGTGCATAGAGCACTGCATTGGTACACCAACCGCAGCGTATCTTGATCATTTTGTTACATGAAGGTAAGATGATCAGTCTTACGTTTCAGGTACCAGTCTAGGGACTATGAAATATTCCCGTGTGAAAACACCCTTTTAAATAAATATTTCATATTAACCATGTCGGGAATCGAACCCAAGACCTCTTGCATGGCAGGCTCACGCGCTGACCATTACACCACGGGACCGACAAATATGTTTTATATTTTCTAACGATTTAAAAAATTAAAAATAAATCTTTTCCATCGGAATTCATACCCCTGTCCACACCCGATGGTACATGGGCACTAAATGCAGCGTATGTAAATCATCTTTTAAATGAAGGTAAGATGATCAGCGTTACACTTTAGGTGCCAATCCAGGAACATAAAATATTGCCGAGTAGAACCACGTTTTTAATCAATATTTCATGTCGACCCTCTCTGGAATCAAACCCGGAACCTCAAGAGGTAGTCAAACGCGTAAACCACTACACTACGAGGCGGACCTATCTCCACTCGATTTCTTTATTCAGCATTTTTGCCTAAGAATAGCTATCGAGTCGAATAAAAAGTGTCCAGGATTCTGGTTCAATTTTAAACGCAGAACCGTATTCTTCATCCTTCCGGACACGGACATAATTAAAGTAAAAATTAGTGTGAAAAAGAAAACAAATCAAACTCGATTTATAAATAGCAAGTCCAGAACCTTGATATATGAGAGTAGCTATCAAAATCGAAAGCAATCGTCCAAATTCTGATTCTATAATATTTCACACACACATAGATGCATTCTTCATTCTGCTTGGACCCAGAATGAACAATTCATTATAAATTTGGCCACATAACCGAATATCGCACGCAACTACACTGGCTCAGTATCAGGCATAGAAGAAACATTTACATTCTATCGCTTCTTCGCAATATTTTGAATAATTTCTCTTCACCTGGTTTATCTGAGAGAGCACTTCCAACCTCTACCACATCACGAACTATCCTTTTGTTCTCGTAACGAGAGGACCCTTTCAATACCCATTCACACCCCTATTTTTTTCCTTCTCTTTCACAGTAGTAGCTGCTCGATTATGGAATAATTTACCCATTAATGTCAGAGACGCCCCCTTCTTTATTCACATTTAAATCACGATTTAAATGTCGCTATCGGAATACTTGAGTTTTTCCTTTCTCCTCCTTTCCTTTTCACTTTTATCCTCTCCTCTCTTCATAGTACGCAGTGGATTTTAAATTAAATAATGCTTCTTTACATAAAATTAGTATGCTCATATATACTACCTATTTTCTCGAATTGAACAGTTTGGGTAGGTGGGAAGCAATGATAAAGTTCAGTGGTTTTTTAATTTGTTTTATTTTTTAATAGACTATTAAACTAAGCCAAAAATTTTTTTTTTAAATTATTTTATATCTTATTATCAGCGCTACATTTTTTTTAAGGTTTTTATTTCTAAAATAACTGCGCGCGTGACGTCAGAGGTTCTTTTCCGGTTATTCTCGATCAGTTCTTCCCGTTGGTCCGTCCACGGCGAGCAAACTGGAACATAACTCTCATATCATAGATTGATTTTTATGAACCAGTGACGTCATTTAAAGTAGTTCGTTTTAATTCAAATGTCTTTTATTATTTTTTCGTACATTTTCAGGAAACTTTGCAGTACAATTTAATGCTCTAATTTTTACCGCGCGCAAGAAAACATTTATTGTATCCAACTTCCCGTAGGGCTGAAGTTCCTCATTGCATAAAGACAATATGCCTGCCCTTATATGTATAAAACGTGTATATTTAAAGTGTTTAAATAAAATAATAATATTTAAGAGTGGATTATTTCTCTTAACCCGGAGTCAAGTGCTAAAAAAACTTTTAATAAAACACAAATGGCTTTCATTATCACTTTTCTCGCGATACTGGCTTAAACCCCCAAACTTGAAAATTTATGCTAACAAATACGTAACCGAAAAACTTTTCGATTGTCCTTTGTTTAGTCACGTGGCAGTTCTCGTATGAAAATAAATTTTTCGAATATAAAACAGGAAGATAGCGCCGCTAGAAAGATACGAAAAGAAATAAAGGCAAAAACTGTTTGAAAATATTATCACCGTGAATATGGGAATATCGGTTCCGCCTTTTTTTAAACATCGCGCCATATATTTATTTCCGTTCCGCGATAAGCGAACGTCACAATTTCGAATTCGAAATAGGAATTCTGGCGCGCATAAATTATATGATTATATTTATTTAAAAAAATATATGAATTTATTTTTTAATAAATTATTAAATTTCATTTCACAATATTATTTTCGATCAGTAAAGTTTTATTCTAACGTTAGCACCAAATTATTTTTCTTATTCAATCTATATCTCAATTGTCAATTTTTTAAAGTTCGAGATTAGCAATTAGCAAAAATTTACAAATCTGCTTTCCTTCCATACTTTAACTTTTATTTGCTTTCTATATATCTTGATATTTATATGTTTTTTTCATTTCTTAATATATTTTTGTATTACTTAATTTAGTACGTACTGTTATTTGGCATATTATTTATTACTCCTATTTCTTATATTTCTTACTAATATTATTTAGTGAATTTCTAGAAAATATATCTCAATTATGTTTTTATATATACATTATTTTTCTGTTGATTTCAATGATACTCTTATTTTGTTTTTTTTAATACTTTTGTATTTTACTATTATTTTGGTGATTTTAATGATACCATTATTTTATATATTTGAATATGTGTGAATCTTAATTTGTATAATTTATATTTTAAAAAATATTTCTGATTTTCTTTTTCGCATTGTATTCTTAAGAATTTGATTATTTATTACATTTTTTTTTCTAGATTGTTATTATATTACATCACATGTCATTATAAGTTAATCTAATTCATTTTACTATGTATTTTTATTGTTAATTATTATGGCTTGACACGGACATAGCCTAAAAAGCCTTAATAACTTCATTTATATTTAAACTAGTGTAATTTTGAATAAATAAATAAATAAATCTAAATAAACTAATACTTAACAGAGTCGGAAGATCAATGAGATGTACATATTTCAACCCATATGAAGAAATTATTTTGGAATGCATAAATTTAGGCATTTTTATAACTTTTGACCTGTCACTTATTTCACTCAATAAACTTTTTGTACATTTACACGGTGTTTCAGGGCCAGACCGCGAAACGGCGTTAACTTTTTTAAAAATCGTAATATTTGGTCCTGGACTAGATAGTTATAAAACGAGTCTGATTTTTTTTTATTGTAATTAAATTTAAGAAATTAAATTAAAATGATGTTTAAATTAAATTAATTAAATGTTTTTTTATTAAACGTTTCTCTTTTTAAAATGTTTTTTTTTTGCTTTTAATATTTATGTATATATTTCATTAATATTTTTGGTTACTAATGGGTATTTACTTGTTACTATTGTAAAGTTATGTAATTTTATCATTTTTATAATGTATTTACATATGTATATTTTTTCTTCATATTTATGTTCAATGTAAATATTACAGGCAATTTACACAGTTTATGTAAAAATAAAAAACCCTTATTTTAATATAATTTGAAAATGTAGTAAACCCTTAATTTCTCGGGTGAACATCCCTTCTACAAACCCCTATCCCTCCCCTACCGAGCCGCTTCTCTTGTTCGCGTCTGGTGCGTATCGCTTCGTTGGTCAAATAATTGTATTATCTCCATTTTTTTATTAAGGGAGGGGTAGGAGTTTGTCGAAGGGATCCTTTTCGGGAAATTAAAAACATTCTCCATTTTCAAATTATTTTTAAAAAAACATAAAAAAATAGTTTTTGGATGGGGAATGTTCCTCTGAAGTTTCGCGGTCTGGCCATGAAACGCCGTGTGAAATTGTATGTTATTATTATTATTTATGCTTTATTAAGTTAGTTCATAACATCTTAAAAACTAATATAAACTTTTAATAACATTACAACTTTTTTATCTAAATTTCTCAATATCATGTTAGGTGGCTTATTACCAGGCAATTTCTTCTAACCAACCAATAAAATAAATAGTGTTTATATTGTTTTAACCAGGTTTTAGCTTCCAAACGTATGCAAGAAAAAACATAATTAATAAAAGAAAACTAGCAATATGCATATATAAATTCATTAAAATATACACTTGTCTTTGTTGGCAAAAAATGCAATAAAGAGTGAGGAAAAGAGGATAAATTAAGGAAGAGAAATTATGTATTTTTTCAAGCGTCATTGGGTGATTTAAGAGATCACTTTACCCACTGCGTAACATACACCGTTCTGCCGAACGTTTGTGACTTCCACATCTCTACAATTTTCAGAAGACGTATATAAGTTAAGTACATTATTGAATCTATGCCTTCGCTTTTTTGAGCAGTTACTTTTGTTCAGATATATCTGGTAAGATACCTTTAATTTAATTGTTCACCTGGCAAGAACGAGAAAGAATAATATTGAAGTTATCCGTAGTAAAAATAACTTTTGAGTATCTTTATTCTCCGAGTATCTCGCTGAAAAGTTCACCCTTGTACGTACTTTTACAAATGGCATTTATTTATTTTTCTAAACTAACTCAAAGCGAGGAACAATTCGGTTATTACGAACAACAAATATGCTTATTAAAGGTATCGTTTAGACAAGAATTAAAAAAAGAAATTAGGTAACAACAAACAGGGATAAAATTTTACAGCTAACATCGCCTTTTTCTGTTCCACGCGTGATGCTTGGAATTGTACAATAACAATTTATGAAATAACTATTCACATTTTTTTATCATTGTTTCACCAATCACATTGTATTTTGATCATTTGTTACATGAAGGCAGGGTGATCAATCTTGTGCTTCAGCCATACAGATACGAATCCTGGCACCTTACAACTCAGAAAAGTGTGCTTGAGGAGAATATTAGGTATAAGGTGGTTTGATTTTATAACGAACATTGAAGTCCATAAAAAGACACAGCAGCCTCCTATAATGAGTATCTTAATAGTGTGGCGGTGGACTTGGCTCGGTCACGTGAAGTGGATGCTTCAGGAGAGCTTTAACCCGAGTTGCCTACTATTCACACCTGTGAGCTCCTGCTATCCTGGAAGGCCATCGATGATGATTTTTCGGCACTATTCAACGAAATTTAAGGACGCGCCATAGATGCACCTGGTGATATTCACTTAGGAGATGTGGAAAAAAAAATGCAAATATGCGTTTGAATATTTTGACATATTTAAAAAAAAAAATTTAATGCTTGCAATCCTTTTTTTCTTCGCACGTGTGAACGCGCAATATGTTAAGGCCATGTACTATTTGCCCCGTTTACCGGCTGACATAGAAAAAGGCGGGAGCCGAATACAAATGGCGGTCGTTTCGTTTAATTTGACAATTTAAAAAAAGAATTAGCCAGGGTTTTACCCATTCCTGGGAACAGTTACATGTGTGGCAGCATGTTAATTAGTCATTTTAAGGACTCGTGAAAATCTGCCGAAGCGACGCCGGCCGCGGCGCTCTGAATAAGAATCGGATACCTAATCACAATTCTATACACGAGGTCGTTCCCATTAGGATTTAATGTCCGCTTCATAAATTGTATCGTCAGATCGCCACTCTACGTATAAAATGTGTTGGACCTAAAATAGAAAACAGGCAGGTTTCTACTCTTGGAATACCTTGGTCACAAATAAAAATGCATTATGAAGCGAAATAATAATATTTTTAATAGATTATAGGCACTGATCTAACTGTATCTCATATTTAGCTAATATAGGGTAGACAGAAAATCACAATACTCACGAAAACATTAGTTTCATAAAAAGAAACACAATTTTTTTTAGTTCATATTTTTGTGTAACCCAATACCACAACAACAAAATTAGCTGGCAGCTGAAAAATTGTACAAACATGTACTTTAAAAAATATTAGTAATCATCTTCTTATTGATAAATTGGATTGTATTTACGAACGTATTTATTCGGATTTTTTTATTATTCTCGTTGCAGTGTCATTTTCTCATCACACATGACGACATTTTTCTCCACGTCACGTCTTATCACGATGAAGATCCGTTAAAAAATAAAGGCAAGGAAGGTAATTACCCACCAATTGAAATGCCATTTTCTTCGTGCTTGTAACGTGTCTATTTTAATTATATGTCATTGGTTATTGGTAAAGGTAGGGCAAGACGAGTCCCTTAACGTTGGTTTATTAAAAACTCGTTAAAAGTTTAAAAAAATATTAAATAAAATTTACGCAAATTAACAATGCTTCTCAGTGATAAAAATAAATTATGATTAAGAAAACTTGAAATTATCATTTTTAAGCGATACATTTTTTTATGAACTTTGGTAAAAACTCGTTTTGCTCGTAGGGGGAAGGCAAAACGGGTACCCAAAAACGAATACCCGAATTCAAGTGATAGAACAGAATTTCACAAATCGTTACACTTTCTCAGTAAAATTATACACGTTAAAGATAACTTATAAACCAAACATTGTTTTAATATTTATTGATGCACAGTAAGTATTACGCAAATCAAAATAACACAGCGTATTTATCTTTATTTCATTTTTATTTTCGGGCTAAAAAAATTGTAGACGCTCCCGTGCGCGTGTATTACTCTCCGGGCACGCCGAGGTGGACTTAATTGTCTACGGGAAGAGTAAGCTAACAATCCACGCAAACGCCACATATGAGAAGTACCCGTTTTGCCCACCGTAACCATCTTGCCCGACCTTACCTCACAAAAAGTATGGATCGACTTTCTTCTTCGTTCGTTTTTTCATGGCCTTTTCACATCTCAACTAGGGTGTTCTGGCCAGGATCGACTTTCAATAGCTCGACATGTTAGGCTTTAATAAGTTTAAAGAAACAAATGGAAGTAGGAACTCTCATGTATTTGTTTCCCAGTCTGTATATATGAACCGTATATAGAAGAAATGAGGCATTGCCGGTTTCTGGATTCGCAAGTCATCTTAAATACGAATTCTTCGTGAAGAATCTTGTATCGCTGTATACCTATCTAATTCCGTTCGGAGGTCAAATAAAAAAACTTGGGTTTCTAAAAATATTTTATTGTAAGCGAAATATTCGTATTACGTCAAAATTTAAAATTTAAAAAATTTAAAATTTCTAAATGTAAAACTAAATCTTTTCAAAATTCATTTGTAAATAGAACCTGCCATATGTGTGATCAGAAATTAAATAGTATTGATATTAATAACATATCTTTAACTTCCTTTAAAAGTGAAATTTCCCAAAATAGTTTAAGTTATGATGTTGCGCCTTGAATCCGCAGCCTATATTATGCAGGTTATGTGCAGTTCTGTATGTAGGCACATAATAAATGAACACTGTATGGTCAACTATAGTTGTATTATTTATTGTAATGTGCAACTGTGTGACCAATATTCATTTACATTTCTAGTAATATTATAAGTTATGTATAATTTTTATGTGACAACATTTACAATAACAATATTATGTGGAAGCCTCTAATTGGACTTTATTATATGTATTTATGGTATAATTGATTCTTATAAATGTATAAATGTCTGTTGGCTTTCCAATGAAATAACATAAAATAAATAAAATAAAATATATTTACTGAAAAAAACTTACAAAATAAACACTTTATAAAAAAACTATGTATTACTATCTTCACAACAATCGGGGGTATTTTTACTACTCTTGCGTTTCTCCGATCCTTTCCTCTTCAACTGAATACTCATGATGTCGTCTACCTCCACTTTGTTGTTCGTAATTTGATGCTGAAAAGGAAAATCGTATTCAGGATAAAATAAGTATCTAATAATTAATAGATCTTTAGCAATAAATAAGATATCTTTAACAACAAAATGAGATCGAAATCATGATGAGAATGTTCAGTGGTGTATTGTTTTACTTTTACTGTACTAAACTAAGTAAAAACTATTATTGTTTGTGTATTAATTTCACCACCAGTTTCTATTTATATATTTTTTTGTAAATCCCTTCATTCATTTGTGACGTCATGTTTTTTACTTTGTTATTCTACGAAACATGTGGATTTTTTTTTCAAATGAGCGTTTACGATTGGCGAACTAATTTGTGAATTATGACGATTTTATATATCAGCAATAATAATAATGTTAGCAAAAAAATATGGAACTGTAAATTTATTTCATTAATCCCTACCCGAGCAATGATTTTTTTACCGTAGTGTGTCGCTTTTATTTTGTTTTTTGATAAATTGTTTATTATGGAAATTAGAACCATCCAAAAACCCTCAAAATCGTCCAGCTTTATTTGCTGGCTTCGGTCGTACGGTACATACATATGATAACTATTTTTGCAAAACGCAAAAGATACCGAAAAAGAAAATTTTATTCTGATACTCTTAAAAATAGCAACAGAATCGGTTCAGTTTCAAGGAGCGGTAAACGGGACAAAGAAACATCTTATTGATTTTAGTTAGGCATAATCAGTCCGACATGTCTTTTTCACACAGTTTTAGGGAGACATTTGCGAGACAGTGACAGAAAAACAATGTTCAAATTGTCTGGCACCGCATATTCTGTTAATGTAAAGGAATAGATTACGAATTACGATATATTTCCTCTGTCACTCGAAAACTTCATATTTTTAATATCTGTCGTTTTATTATGTATGCTAAATTAATGAGTTTGTTTGTTTTTTTTTATTTTTGTATTTACTACTGTTTTGATTTCATTTTGATCGTTTTTTGTTTCGTATTTTGTTTTAGTGATTACTTTTTTTAAATATTTTATCAAATAAATAAATTAACCGTATTTAAAATGCGTTCAATTAAAAAAATATTATTATGATTTTTTTCATACATATTTCGCCATACAATTTAATGTTGCATAGGGCATTGGATCAGTACAAAAGCAGTATACATTATAACGCTCATTTTTGTTATCTACATGAAACTTGAAGTTTCAAATCCATTCCTGGATTATTAAATATTCCAGGGAAAATCGTAGTAATTTTATTTTTTATTTTCACGATTTTTTTTTTTAATGTATTAAATCACATAAATAAGTAATTGATATAAAATTAACCTGCATCGACTCAATGATCCTCTTGTATCTGTCTTGAAATCTGCACACCGCGTCCTTCAGCTCTAATTGGCTTTCAGTAAAAACTTGAAGTGTTATTTCCGCATTCTGCTTCATTAACATCATCTGAAAAAATTATATTAAAATTGCAATAGCGTGCTCACCAAAAAAGCGCAAAATTATAAATGCTAATGCTAAATGTCTAAATTTTAGTAAATTCGTCGCAAATACCTACTTTACAATAAAATACACACCTTGTTTGGTGAGAGATTTACTTATTTGCAAAAATGCGATTTTTTACCGTTTTGAATAGGTACATAAAAAAATTGAAAAGAAAACAATACTTCTTAATATTAAATAAAATTTGCGATCTCTTAGATGAATGTGTGGGATATCAATGTATGACGGGGTTACGAATGATGAAATCAGGCGTGAGTGTAAATCTGAGTAAGGATAAGATTACACAAGCGTCTCTGAGATGGTTTCGTCATGTAAAACGAATGGACGACGAAAGAATGGTAAAACAAGTATATTTGGCCAAAATGAATGGTAACGTAAGACGAAGACGACCAAGGAAGACGTGGCATGATCAGATAAACCAAAATTTTCAGTCTGGTCATGCCAAAAGCAGACAGAATCGAAGGGCATGTATGACAACATGTATGAATGTGGAAGAAGCTTGGAATGTATGTCAGGATAGACGTATATGGCGGTCCATTCTTTCTGCCTACCCCTATGGGGAAATAGCATGATGGTAGTAGTAGTAGTATTAAAATGAAATAAATTATATGCCTCTTCTTATGCGAAAATGGTATAATTAAAAATGGCACTTTAAATTGAGAAGTCAATGAAATTGAAATATCGATTAAATAAAGGTCTGAAAGGCTTTTAGTTATAAAGGTTTACTTTTTTAAACATTGTTGAAAAATATTTGGCGTATCTAGGGGACGTGGGATTGGCGTGGGTGGAGGGGAGGGCGATAGGGTCTTCCGGAGGCGTCTGGTGATGTCCAAATGCTCCACGGGTGTTTTAATTAGAATTTTTTGAAAGTAGGAGAAAATATAACATAATTTTCAAATTGTTCCATAAAAAAATTTGGAAGCTTTTCCGATACGACTTTTTAATGCCTAATATTTTTTTTACTAATCAATCAACTGATCTGTTCATTTTTTACTTTACTCAAACTATAATACAAAACATATTTACACAAATAGATACATTATATTAAAATTACATGATATTTCAAGAACAGATGATACCTTTAAAAAAATGTACTTTTAAGGCACAAAAAATGGATTGTGATATTTTTAAACGATATTTGCTCATCCTACTGATAAGCCGGTTTCGCGGTTTAGTGGATTTAATAATTTTTCTTTTATATTTACAGTTCATGTTTACCTTCTTAAATAAATAAATTGTTTTTCTCATTTAAAAAGTTTTTTTTTAATTGATCATATATTTATACGTCATTCTTAAAGTGTTTTTATTTAAAACGATACTGGATAGGTATTCCAATATTTTACTTTCGATAATTGTGGATTTTGGGTTCACATCTAATAAAAATTAGATATCGAGTTATTGCGATGTAATTAACCCAAAAATGTTCATTCAGCCATATTATTTGGAGTAAATTACCGACATTATTTGCCGACCTCTCCTGATTCAATAATAAAATGTTTAATAATGGCCAAATTGTTTGGTTTGAGCAAACTGTTAGGCACAATAATGGATATTTCGTTAAGACCGTGAATCAAATATTCCTAATGGTGTCACCCGGTGCTGCCTTTATTAGTGATGGAAATTATTGCTTTTTATACCAAATTTTATTAGCATGCGAAAGCATGTGAACAGCTCTCGCAATATTATGATGAATAAATTTGCAAGATATTTAAATTTATTGCAAACAGAGAGGGAAAACACCATTGAGAAGGGAATATGGAAGTCTAGGCATGAACAGGGCTTATGACCTGTCATTGGCTGGTTTAGGTGGTCACTTTACACACTGTGTAACATTCACCGTTTTGCCCATGTTTAAACATCCCCATTTCTTCAACTCTTCCATCTGTTGACCTTTGTGAAGTAAAGGAGCTGAAACCTTTATTATGTGGGTGAGATTCATCTGACTGAACCAAATCACCTACTAGGCATAGCCTGAAAACAATTTTTCAATTTTTATTAATTATCTACCTGGTAAAAGAGGAAGTATAAAAATTGAAAAATTGTTTTCAGGCTATGCCTAGTAGGTGATTTGGTTCAGTCGGATGAATATCACCCACATAATAAAGGTTTCAGCTCCTTTACTTCACAAAAGTCAACAAATGGAAGAGTTGAGGAAATGTGGATGTTTAAACATGTTACACAGTGTGTTAAGTGGGCACTTAAACCAGCCAATGACAGGTCGTAAACCCTGTAAATGCCTAGACTTCCATATTTCCTTCACAATGGTATTTTCCCTCTCTGTTGCAATAAATTTCAATATGAATAACTCCCTAGAGAGGAAATCCAGCCAGTCTGCAAGCATTTGGACGTACTTAAATATTGTTGAATTTGCAAGATTTTTGATAATCGATTCTCAAAATCTTAGTAATTTATATTGAAAAAACAAAGGTGTCAAGATTAAGGGCAAAATTGTAGTCCGATAAACAGTAAAGGGATCATACGATTTTACCGTTTTAAAAACTTTGGATAAAAATCATTATTTTCTAAGGCATTTCTGATAAAAATGTACAGTTTTTTATTTAACTTAAATATAATTATTTATCGACCAGCAGATTACGCTTTTTAAAATTAAGACTTAACCTCGGTACGTTCATTGTTACTCATATAAAGGCGAAGCATTTAAGTCAAATTTGTTCTAATGATTTAAAAATAGTAAATTAATGAAAAAGCGATTGAAGTTAAATGTTAGATTGTTGTTTTTGAAAAGAAAGAAAACCATTTTAAGATGCACAAGTTTAGTGGTATTTTTCTTAAATTTTAGGTTAAGTTATACCAACATAAAAAAATTAAAATAGGTCAAACATTTTAGTTCGAACCGTGTTTATGGAAATGTGTTTTTTTAGAAGAATATTTTGGTTGTAAATATTTCATTTCAACAATACGTTTTTGGCCAAATTTAAAAGCTCGCACGAGGGCGGATTGAAAATGAAGCTACCGGAAGTGGGAAAAAAAGTTTTTTTTTTCAAAAACCATTTATTTCTCAACATAGTCTCCTTTTACTTCGACACACTTAGTAAGACGATGTTCCAACTGTTTGTATACCATCTGAATAATATGATTTCGGGAACCTCTTAAAATACGCGTTAGTTTCGGTAATCACTTCTTCGTTTGAGCTGAATCTTTTTCCTGCGAGCCATTTTTTCAAGTTTGGAAACAGGAAAAAGTATTAGGTGCAAAATCTGGACTATAGGGTGGATGATCAACCAA
This sequence comes from Micrasema longulum, assembly GCF_059751315.1. Lineage (NCBI taxonomy): Eukaryota > Metazoa > Arthropoda > Insecta > Trichoptera > Brachycentridae > Micrasema > Micrasema longulum. The sequence continues at coordinate 134,478 of NW_028278793.1, forward strand.
TTCGAAGTGTATTTCACGTAATTTTAGTATCGTATCTAATTTTATGTGAACCGGTGCGTTGTCTTGAAGAAAGAGCACTCTTTTCGTCTTTAAATGTGGTCGTTTTTCCTTGATTGCATCATTCAATTGATCCGATAATACACGATAATACTTTCCTTTGATTGTGGATCCTTTTTTAAGATAATCGATGAGTAATATTCCGAGTGCATCCCAAAATACAGTGGCCATAACCTTGCCAGCCGATTTCACTGCCTTTGCCTTCTTCGGAGCACTTCTACCAGCTTCCACCCTTGTTTCGATTGATTTTTGGTTTCAGGTGTATACTGGTGCACCCACGTTTCATCAACAGTTATTAATCGATGCCAAAAATCAATAGGATTACGCTTTATCATGTCCAAACACTGCTGTGAAGTGGTCTCTCGAACTCGTATTTGTTCGACACTGAGCAAACGCGGCATCTTGCCGATAGCTTTTTCATATGCAAATGTTCATGTAAAATGTTGAACACACGTTCATATGAGATGTTTACCATTTCAACAATCTCACGAATTTTCACTCGGCGATCATTCATTACTATATCGAGGATTTTCTTGATATGTCCTTCAGTAATCACCTCTTTAAGCCTTCCTGTTGATGGTATTGTTGCAGTGCTTGTTCGGCCGCGTTTAAATTCAGCAATCCAATATTTTACCATGTAATCTGACGGAACAAACTCACCGTAATGTTTATCGAGCTTTTCTTTTGTCTCTTTCGCCGTTTTCTCTTTCAAATAATAGTGTTTAATCACTGCACGAAATTCGCTTTTTTCCATTTTTCAAAAAACACAAAAGTTGTTTACTTCAGATGACTACAACAAATAAACTAATCGATGAATTTGGGTGACATTTTAACAGCTGCCGTTTGACAGATCGCAATTTGGAAATATAAATATTTTTTGTGTTTGTGCTGCCATCTAGCACTAGGTAGCTTCATTATCAATCCACCCTCGTATTATTATAACTTCGATCGATAATACAATTATTGTTAAATAGTTTTAATTTCTGTCACTATATCTACACGTAATGCTTATGTTCGGACCAATTCTCAACCAAATCCATATCTACCTACACGTCCTTCCCATTTCCTAGCACACTCCATGTAACAATAATTCTACGTGTGAGTGCCGGAAAAAACATCATATTATCAGTACACAAATAACATTCTACGAGTGAAGTGCGTTTTTTTTTCATCAAAATCTTTCAAGCGAGTTGTGCCACGGTCCATTTAGACCGTCAGCTCTATACAAGTTGTGCCAGCGTCTCACGACCGCCAGCTTCACAAGCCAGGTTCCAGCACTCATCAGGCCTCATCATCAGCAGGTTAGTGGAGTTGCGCAACCTTCCGTTCTAACAATACAGTCCACTTACTAAATTTTCCTCCTTCTAGGGCGAGGTATTCTTCACACCTCGTCCACTCCTCAACAGCTTGAATTACATTAAAATTATCAACTACATTTAGCAGTTGCAAAATAAGTATTATTTTACTATGCTAATGCTTTTTAACACTACCATTTAGCTTTACCAACCTCACTGATTTTTTTGTAGATCTGATTTCAAATAGAATCTTCAGAATTCAAGTCAAAACTGACGATTTTTCGGGGGTATGATTTTATTATTAGTGGGAAAAGCACTTTAATATCGATAAAAAAAAAACTAAAGATGGAATAAAAAGTACCCCAGTAACATTTTAATAAGAAAATTATAATACCAAAATAAAAATGCTACCAAAGTTTACCTAATGAAGGTTAGCAACACTGCTATCACTACTCTTTTACAAAAACAGAACTTTTATAATATAACACAATAATATCACAAATCTGTATTTCACTTACCCTGACCATATTTTCATGCCTGTGTTTCTCCTTGAGGACATCTAATAGTTTCCCATCGCAGTGTTTCAAGCACTTATCCTTCACATTCTTCATCTTGTGCAGCCATTTCTGGCACTGACATAACTTCTCTCGGGTCGCGACGCACTCCGGATTCTTGCACTCTTCCTTTGTTTTACACTGGATATCTTCAACTTGTGACTTCAGCCTGTTACAACAAAGTCTCAATTATTAGCCTTAAAGTTAAATTTCCACTGTCATCCACATCTAGATCAACTTTTCTCAAAGTGGACGATAACGCCCCGTTGTGGGCGCTGGAGGCCATCAGGGGGACGGTAAAAGGTCCAGATAAAATTGGAGGGTGTTGAGGCAGTCTAGAAGGGCAATGGCTGATTTATTAAAAGGAAAATTAAATATTTTATTATTATTTAAAATAAAATTAATTCCTTTCATATCTCTGCCGTGTTTGTAGCAATCAAGTTCAAGTATTTTTGCTAAATTTAATCATATAAACAAACTCTTAAAAGTGCATCAGATTCATCCTCATTGCTCCAGAAAAAAAATCATTCTTAAAGTGGGCGGTGGGTGAAATAAATTTAAGGACCTGTGATATAAATAAATAATGTTGATTAGATTAAGATCCATCAAATTCTAGATTCAACATTCCTCTTAGCATTAATAGTTTAATCGGTGCATATTATCATCATCATCACTATTTCCCTATCCGAATTTAATGGTGCATATGGCACTGCATTAATACGCCAATCGCAGAGTATCTAGATCATTTTTGTGGCTTGTAAAGTAACGCGTTACGACATATTTTTCAGGTGCTCGTCCAGGAACAATGAAATATTCCTAGGTAGAACCTCATCAAAAACCAATATTCCATCTCAAGCTTGGTAGGCAAACGCGCCAACTACTACATTACGAGGCGGACTTGTCTCAACTCTATTTCCTTTTTATAACCATCAAGTCAAAAACACTTTTCCATGATTCTGGTTCTGAGAAAATACAGTTCACAGAAAACAATATGTCACTTTTATCGATATGGTGCAACGATGTTGTTTGCGTTAGATAGGTGTAATACGAACGAACTTACGAACTTACGAAACGAAGGCATGACATGTAGGGCTTCTAGTCTCGACACAAATTTGAGTCTCGAGACTAAGACGAGAATCAGGGACCAAGTCTTGAAATTTCGAGACTTTTCGATACTCGATTACATGTAGTAAATAAATCACAGCATACCATATTAAAAATTTAACTTTTTATTTGAATTAATATAAAACATACCAACCGACTATCCTTATATCACCAAACACACGTGGATCACAATAGCCTAATTAAAATAACATAACAGAAAAATCTTCTTTAATCAACAACTATGGTCCATAAAATATAGCATGATTAAAATGACAGCTGCCAAACTAATGTCAATAGTGATGGGAAATTACTGATCACTGATTATGTACCGATGAAATCGATTTTATCAGTTTTTTCATGTAAACATGAAACTCTGTTTCCGAAAATTGATATAAAAACGCAAAAACAAGCCTATTATAGTGTGTCTAAGACAATTATTCACCAAAAAATAAGACATTTATACTTTTTTCATGAACAACATCAAATGAATTATTTTTTTATTGGGTCAATTTACATTGATCAATTTGTCCAATCTCCAACGTTTTTACAAAATGATGTAACCTTGTAAGAACGTCATTAATAGTTAGGTTTATTTTTGTTTTTTTTTTTTTTTTTAATCTGATTTTATTTATATCTATATTGATTTATATGTCAACCATTGAACTAAAAAAATAAATTGACATGCCAGATACGAATGATTTTTCGTGTGTCAATATTATAAATCACTTCTTAGCCGTTACTACAAAGTTATGTCGTTACTTTTGCTGACAACTGTCATTCTAATCAAGCTATATTTTAAGGGCTATAGTTTAGGGTGAAATCAGCTAGCAGCCAGCAGCCATCATGCATCGTGCTCCAGACAGAGCTAAGAGAAAATATGTGCAGCTTTTGCATACATTCGAGTAATGCCACACTTATTCAGCCCCAGTCTAATTTAAAAAATCTACTAAAATAGCAAATACGTAAATTTAAATAAAATCACAAAGACACTTACTTGTCGGAGGTACCGTTTTTAGATAATTTGATCGTATGTTATGTAGACCCATGTAACTAAACTATTAGTTTACCCTGAAGATGGCTCCTGCAATGGTAGCCGAAACTTTGGAATGAATCCAACTTACTCAGAATCACCCAAAAAAGAAGATTCATGTTGAAAGCAATGCGTTCTCAACCCCATGGAGAGAGTTGAAATCGTACTCATGGTTTCGAAATTTCGAGTCTCGAATAAAAGCTCTAATGGCACGCTAAGGGGTCAGGAAGTGGACTTATGGTTAAGATAATACAATTATTTCATTTACGTTTCGCACTGTTTTTCCAGTAACCCCTTGAGCCTCTCTATTTCGGAATTCTTGTTGCCTAACAGTTGATTGGTTGAATCCTTAAACTCTTGAAACGTCAAGTCATTATCTGTAATAAGCTGCTGAATATTGTTATCGTGCTGCTGTGCTAAACATCTGGAATATTATTACATTAAAACGTTATTTAACAATATTTTTTATGTCCAAAACATTTTAGGCTGGAAACTCAACCCACTTTGAATGATATATTTCTTAAAAGACGAATTTCTCAAGAGAGACGAAGGAATTATCATTGATAGATATGAAGAGATTAGTGACTGTAGAAGTCTAGACATTAATAGGGCTTATGATATACCACTGGCTGATTAAAGTAATCACATTACTGACACACTGTGTATCATTCAATTGAGATTTTTTGCTTTTGTCAAATTAGTAAAATCGGTGTTTCAATCTTACCTACTCTTCTATAGACAATACAATGAGTTGTATGAGTATAGAATAGACCATCAGAAACAAAGAATATTGCCTTGAATATTGCCAACTTCAGAAAAAGTCAACAGGTGTCGCTTATTAGAAATATCAACATAAACTTGCTAACTAAAACTTAGACAAAAAATAGGACAAGTGATCTGGAAACGATACGAGAATATCGGAACAATTATATTTCATTGTCGATTTTGATAAGACGCTTGACATTTGTATAGTTTGCTTTGTTTTGTTACCGTGAAACCGTCAAATTTTGCCCGCTTTTTTGCAATTATGTTGATTTTCTCCAAAAAAATGTATGTTGTGCTTTACTTTTTAATCACTAAGAATGACTTCGGTAATCATTAAATTGGTTTACAATTGTAAATTCAGGCATATTTAAATGCGATTTCAAGCAATTTAAAATTTTGATGGCGGGCAAAATTACCTCCATGTTCGTCCATGTTTGCCCGCAACTATTATTTGTTGAACTGTAGCTCATATGGCGTGCTTGTCTTAGAACTACTTTATTTTATTTATTAGTGAAAGTGACAACCCTAACACATTTTTTCGTTTGGGCAAAATTGACAACCCAGAGGCTCAACTTGTGCGGGTTTATTTGCCCATCGTCATAATTCTTGATTTAAGCTACTGACAGCACATAATATAAACAGAAAATGATCTGAAAACCTTTGTCTATAGTATGCAACAAGAAAAACTTACCTTTGTCTTTGCTATCGAGCAGTATATTAAAAAACACAGAGTCGTAATTGGCCCGCAACAAATTACACGCGCACTTTGACAGGTTCTGGCAAGCCACTGAGTAAAGTTAGTGACTTAAGCTTCTGAGGGAAGTTAGTTACATAAATCTACTTTCTTTCTTAATGTACCAAATTTACCGAAATCAAATGGAAATATTTTTTTTTAAAGGTTGAGCATAGATTAGACTCTTTGGGAAAAATATCCATCAAGGGCAAAATTGGACGGTTTCGCGGTACTAATATGAATAACGTGTTAATATTTGTAACTGCACATACGCAAGCAGTTTGTTCATAAATGTACACTAAAATGATACATGGTTAAAAAATAAATGATGGAATAAGTTTAGTAGGTATAGTGTATAGTTATTCTAGGTACCGTCAGTTTTACCAAACTTTAATAATATCTTAGAATATTTCTATGGGAAAACTCCTATCCATTGTGTTAAATAGTGATACTAATTATTCTGAGCATTTTGACAAGTGTCCAACGTTTGCTTTTCTTCTATTTATGGAATTTTCGAAGACAAAATATACTGGACAAAATTACCTGCACTTGTGGACAATTTTGCCCACTTAGTCATTAACTGTTATTTTAGGTTTTATCATCCAGTATATTATTAATTTCTGGGCGAAACATACTGTTTCTGTTCAAAAAAATAGCATCATTGAGGCATCACCATTATAAAATCAATGCAAAAATAGGCGGGCAACATTGTCAACTGTTTCCTCAGTTTTTCTAAACAATGCAGATTTGTGTGCCAGGGTAGGCACATAATTGGATTTTTAACGAAACCAAAGAAGTTTATCTCTAATCTTTTAATTTATTCGTGTTTAACTATGCATAAGCCAATAAATTATAAATTACGTTTGCAATTTTTTCACAAACCATTAGATCAGTTCGGATGCGATTTTCGTAATCAAGATATTTTCAAATTGTATTTTATGTACAAATTCATAATGTTTTCTATGTTTTATTCTCTTCATTGTTCTGTTAAAAATATTTGTACAAAAAAACATTTAAAATAAAAAAATTGGTCTTCATAATTTCACAAAACAGCTGGAAAATTTCATTTTATTGAAACTTTCTTAAATGTGGTCGAATATTCTTACATTTTTTTCAATTAGTTTAAATTGCTTTTGAAGGGTAAAAATAAAAATTGGTTGAAGTATAACCATTTTTAATTTACTCACAGTAAATGACTCAATCTTGCAATTTTAAGGTTTAAACTGAATTTATGGAAACCTTGCCGCAAGATGACAGGTTCAGGCAAAGATTTCAGTATGATCCTCAACTTGAGGCCACACAAAAGTACCATTACGTTTGCGTATTATAAATGACATATCAATATTAAAATTGTGGTTGCTGATGCGCTGATAACTTTACCGACATAATATTTGTTTAATCAACATTATTAAACTTTACTAGAACGAAAGCGCCTTCTTTACCGTTATTAATTTCAAGCGGATCAGACTCCTTGGACGAAGATTCGGAGGCGCGTTGTTCATATTCGTTGTGATGACTTATGATGAATGTCTCGAAATCTGTTGATTCATCAACTGAGTAGGCATCAGAGTCAGTGATGTCCGTATCGCAATGGCAATTTTTTCAATGTTCTCCATTGTAAGGTGTAGGCATCTTATGATCCCGATGGCAGAGAAAAATCGGATGGGTTGTTATTCAATTGCTGTGTGGTATAAAAAGTATTTGATTTAAACCCCCATCAGATTTTTTAATCTTATTTGTTAAATCTCTGGCAAAAAGTCAAATTTCTGGGCCAGTTTGAACAAAACATCCGGTTACCTCGTTTAAAATCATATTTTTGTCACTTACTTAATTTTTATTTTTATTTTCTACTTTGTTTAAGCAGTAGGTACTTGCATTATCTTCAGGTTGGCTGATGTATTATTTTTCTGTTATCTGTTTTTTGTCTTGGATAAATTTTTTTCAAAGTATGTAGTGACAACCGTAGATGTGGGCAAAATTTTCAAATCACTAGCTAAGAAATCGAATGGAATTTTGCCCACTGAAATATCAATTGTGTTTGTTAAAATAGATATACATAAATACTTTCTATGGCGTTGTTATTATTTATGCAATGAAATATATCAATCTTACTTGGCTCGTTTCAACACAAACTACGCAACAACAAAAGTTTTGACACCATTTATAGATATACACAGACCTTCAAGATTGACTTTAAATTTCAAGTGATCAACTGAAACTGGCAGTAAACTGAATGTTAAGTTTTGCCATGGAAGTATCAAAAAGTATTTACCAAATGTAATTCTAATGGTACCAGTAATTTTTCTTAGTTTAGTTCAGTTTAGTTCACAAATGTTGAGCAAAATAGTGAGTGTTACAGTTTGTTAGGTGATCACTTAAACCAGCCAATGACAGGTCACAAGCTATGTAAATGCCTAGACTTTCAGAATCCCTAATCTCTACATCTCGGATCCCTGTTTTTTCAAAGAACTAAATATAGTCAATTTAATGGATCAAATTCATGAAATAAATATAACATATTTGTGATGGCGGTTCTTACCGTATTTGTTCCTTGTACGATTTCTCCATATCTTGTAATTTGGTATTATAATCATTAATAACAGTCATAAGTTTTTGCCTATTGCAATCATTCAGATCTTCTATTTCTTGTTTGTGACTTTGCCTTATTTGACAAAAATCCTTTTTGTATAAAAAAGAAACATCAGCAAAAAAATATAGTATGTGTTAAAATATTATCGGAAATTCACAAAATTATTCAATATGAAACTATAACATTTTTATTATTATCACGATCTCACAGGTAATGTTGATATTGTTAACTGCAGATTTAATTCTTACAGAAAATTCCTTTATGCGGTTGACTGTGTGGGATAGTTGCTAAATGTACATACATATTGTGTGTATTTATGACATATACAGTAGAACTCCATTTATCCCAACTCCAGACATCCGGATTGCCAAATATCTGAATCGTTATCAGAAAATAAAACCTCGAAATAAGAACCTCGCTGCTTGTACACGAGTTTATTAGTCAAACCAATTAACTTTGCTGGACATGTTTAAGTAAAAGTTTAATGAGATATCAATTCCAATAAAAATGTAATCTTACAGTAAATTTTGCATTTTCTTTTAAAACACTGCCTGATAATCCAATTATTATGTTGATCCAATTATTCGGACTTCTACATGGATATCCGGATGGATAACATCTGGCACTCATTAATCTGGATAATTGGAGTTTTACTGTATGTAGGCATTGCATATTTACAGAATAATACAAATGTGTATTTTATGTTTGTACAAAATATGTAAATACATGAATGAAGAGATAACATGGAAAAATTGGTGGTGCAAGAATATGTATAGGGAACTCGATCTAGTGAAAGAAGTCTTATATACAAGATGAACAGACTTGGTGGCAGAAGCAATTGGCGTCTTTCTTCGGTAAGCCTCCAAAAGCGCTGAAGACAGAAGCTGGCGGAGGCGGATCACAACTGCTCTGCCAAGAGCAAATGACTAAGAAGACTGTATTAGTAATTAGCTCCATAGAAAATGTTTAAGATTGTTTTTTTTTTTCACTTAAGGATTTTTTTACTTTTGATATTTACATCTTTTTAGTTATGTATATAAACTTAATTGGTATTTTCTATATTTCAATATCTACGTTTTAAAAATACATAAATATCAAACCTGTAAATAATAGCAGTTAAAATCAGAGCACAAATAGCAATTACTTTAAGGCTTCTGTATGAATAATTTTAAAATATTTATATTTTTCTGGCTTGATAAATACATTTATGTACTATAAATAGCTTACTTGATTTTTACATCTTTCCGATTCATCTAATTTAAAATTCATCATATTTATAGAATCTTGTAATTCATTATTTACACAAACTGTTTCGTTTAACTTCTGCGATATTTGTTCAATGCATTGCTCAGCGGCGTGGTCTCCATTAGATTTCTATGTAATAAAAACATGTATATCAATAGTATTTAAAACATTCAAATTAGTTAATTAAATTTCTTTGGGGAAATTAAATGTAATTAATAGAATAAAATTTTTATAAATGACACTTGAATCAATTTGTTGTGATAGACCAATAACCAGTTTTATCGCTCTCACGACATCGTCAAACTGATATATTTTATAAGAAGTTATTTAATCAGGTTTTTTATAACAGAACTAGTTTTAGTTCAGAAACCGATTGACATAGTTATTTTTCAGTTACGTATTCCAAACAAAGTATTTCTACTGTCTGTTCCATATTACTACAATTTCCAAATAATAAACCAGTTACAGGATATCCAACAGGAAATGGCCCATTTCACACGTATCAGTAAATGCACACGGAATGGTGGATTGACATTTATTATATTTTTTGTATTTATTTAAAATTTATTCAGCAGCTACTCTTAAGTAAAAATCCTGCAAACTATTCTGCAAAATCTCTAAACGACAAGAGTTTCGCAAATGCCGATCACAACTTATGGAGTACCCCTGAGAGTTTCACTTTTTTTAACCTAAGAGTCAACAGAGTAAATGATATGTAATTTATACCATTCTCAACTCAATCTGGATTCCAGAGTGGCCTAGTAACATCTAACGGGCTGTCCAATATTACTTCCCTTTCTTTATTAGGAGAGGGCATTGCCCTTAACACATGTTTGACCATTTGGTTTGACATACCACAAGCACAACTTGGATTGCATGCAAGAGTGAAAGAAAGGAGTTCTCCTCTAAATTCTCCATGCCTTGAAGTCATTTGAACTATATGGTGATTGAGATGACAATGCCTGTTTTGAACTATTGTCCTCATGTCAGGGTAAAAGGAATGAGTCCATCTACCTTTTGGAGAGGAGTCCTAACATCTCTCCCATTTGTGGATAATTAATTTGATTATACGTTCAAATCCGCCTTTAGGTAAATATAATATTGCAGTATAAAACCACATCTCAAACTAATATTAAAAGGTGATGTGTATTTTCTTTGAGCACTATTTCTTCATAGTCACTGTCATCTATATTTTTATTGTGTTCTAAGGAACTCTTGAGAGTACAATGTTTATTCATAAAATAAAAATAGTAAAACTCAAGAATAAAACGGAAAATTACAAAGCAAGTTTTATAATATAATATATTATTAAATATTGTCTTCTTCAGAAACTATCCAGAGATAAAAAAAAATTGGCATCATCTGGCACAGAAGATAAAAACAGAGTTTCCTTATCACTGATTAACCCACGAGGCGATTAGTTTTTCTGCCTTTCATATTTTCAGTCCTGTTTAAGTATTTAATTGAATAATTTTACTAAGCCTATGAAGAGTCATTAGTAAAAAAATAACTCACCTGCAGCTTACACTGAAGCTGCCTGTTACTTTCATGCAACTGACGAATAGTGTTCTGATCGGTCTTAATTGTCGCCTCACTCATTTCCTTTAACTGCCCAAACTGACATCTAATGGCGTTGTTTTGTGTGTTCACAGAGTTTACCTTATTGTTAAGATTATTAACTCTCAGTTCATATATAACATTTATCTCGGCCAAACGCCTCTTGAAAGCGCTGTCTATACACCCCGGCCGGAAGGATGGTACACGTGGACCACTTCTTGCAGTTGGTTCGGGGGTTTCAGAATAAGAGTTATCTTCATTGAGCATTAAGTACTGTGAGTTCTCTGGAGAACAAAATTTGCTATCTTCCATATTCAGCCGTCTTCTTACCTGATAAAGAAAAAAAAAATATTACTTTCTTTTTCCTTTAATCCACATCCGCTCTTAAGTGAAGCATGTGGACATTCGCCTCCAGGAGACCCTATTGCCAGCCAACACTCTCGTCTCCTGCAATGTCAATCCCGCTTCCCTTAATTCCGCCAAATAAAGCCAAAAGATAGTCATTGACGGCCTTCCGGGATGGTGGAACAGCTTTAAATACTTAAGAGTTCACATAACTGAAGATGGTGGCATGCACAAAGAACTTGCAACCTGCTTAGGAATTGCTGGAGCAACTTTTAACATGATGCATGCTGTCTGGAACTATAATGGCTGGTCTATACTCGATCATAATGAAATGCATTTTATTCAACTTTTTATGACTTATTACTGCATGTAAAAAACACACCTAAGTCAATCATCTGAAAGATGTACATAGAACCCATAGTATTTTGTAGACTGCCAATTTTAAAGGATCCATATTGGACAAAACCTAATGCACTATTTAAAAATAAATTAAGAAAAAAATTTATACACCAAAACAAAGCGAATGATCCTCCTGGGAAAATAAATATAAAACGTTTTCATATTACGTATCATTATTCAATCTTTTGTATTTTGAATTTTAACTGTCAAAAATTTAAGATTGTTTATAAAAATGAGCGGATATAAAAACAGTTGCTACATATTTAAAAATCGATTTTAAAAAAATCATAATGTGGAAGTTCAGTGTTACAGGAAATTTGATATAAATAATGTTTTCTTGCAAGCGATAGAAATTAGAGCATTTGATTGTAATGATAAATATCTTGCAAGTGTACGAAAACATTCATAAAAATGAACTACTTTGAAGTACTCATACATCTCATATTCCTTCAAACCAACCAATGCTGTGAAAACAAGAGCGTTGTGATATATTTCCTGTTTCCGGAAATCCAATTCACCAAACAGCAAAACTCACCAACTAGAACTTGTGACTTTAGTGGCAGAGTAATTTCAAAATTACAAAACTTTAGAAAATCATAAAAAAATCACACACATACGATACATAAAAATATATTATTCAAAATTTTGAATTAGTCTGATAGTCTATTAATACAAATAAAAAAAAAACACTGAACTTTCTAACTGCAACACTTTTTTAAACATTAATTATTGACTTTTCAACATCTTCATAGTGGCTTAGTGGCTTATATTAATTTTTTCTCCCACCAGTAAACTTATTAATGCTACTTCTATTAAGATGGACTTATTAGTTTGTTAACGTATTCAAATTTTACTTTAAATACTGAGAAATATCATTGAAATTGCAGAAAAAAATTACATATGTTACTCAAACTGAGTTTTACCCTATATAAAAGACATCAGTTTTAACTATCAACTCACATCTGGCATTTCTGGATTTTGAAAATGTGGAGACGATTTTTTAACATTTCCTGAACCGCCCATAAGATCATAGAAGTTCCTCATTTCAGAGTCAGGATCTGCTTGACTGGGACAGGGTCCATTTTCTGTTTGTATTCTCAACGTGCTCTGAAAATTAGATTTATGAAAATTTAACAAAATTAATGTAGATATGAGTAAATTATTTCTCCGCTAGCCTATTTTAAATTCAAACATTCATAAATTCTTGTACAGTGATGACGAAGCGATCGACCAGTTTCTGGCTGTCCAAAATATGAGATGTTTCCTTATTTTTAAATGTTTAAAATAAACTAATTTTTCATGTTAGATTTGTAATAGATTATTTATTTATTTACACCTAAACAACGGGTATTTACGTGCTTGCGTGAAATTAAACAAAAAAAAAACATAATTAAAAACTATAAAATTGCATTCACACCGCATTTGATGTACTAATGCAATGCCCTGTGCACCATCTGATAGAATGATGATAATAGACATGAGAGTCAAAACAGCATAATTTATATGGGTGGGTAAAATAGTTTGGTCCCTATATTTATTAATATTCAAGATGTTTTTGGGCATAAGATATCACCATATATTATGATGGCCATGTAAAATCAAAATCTTTCAATTACGAGAATCAATTGTTTTACAAAAAATATGTTTTAATAAAAGATTAAATTATATTCACTACCCCAGGGATGCCTTCAGGAGTGACACCTCTGAAAAAATTAGACCCAATAGATGAGTTACTTGAGTTTCCCGTTACTCGGATTTCAGGACATTCTGGTTTATCTCGCGGTGTCTTGCAGTTTAACTCTGGCTCTGATTTGGCCTTAAATGACCCACAGGAAAAAGGAGAACATTTGGATGCCTTGCAACCTGTCTTACAACAGCTCCGACTATTTGAAGAAGTCTCCCCCGATTCACTGTACTGAAAAGTAATTATAGTCATAATATTGTAGTTGGAATGGATGAAACGAAAATTACTCGTAATGAACACGGGAAATTTCTAGTTAATTATAACCAATAACTTATTAAAAAAAAAAAATTATTCACTTAAATTTTAAAATACTTTTTGATTGAGTTGTGCACATTCCAGCCGTTAGGTAAAACCTGTGTACATAGTTTTAAATGTATTATGAAAACTAGAAAAAATAATTATTTACAACTCACTGAAAATTTACCAAAATTTGAAAATATTTGGGTAAATGATAAAAATCTAATTTTTGTGGTCACTTTACATATTGCATTTACATAATTCAAAATTCTGTCCATGGTTGAACAATAAACAAAAACCAATCAAACTGGGTAAATAAGTTTGAATCAGATTTGGTCCTATACCAATCAGAGGTCCGGTGTTTGAACCCTATTATCTTAACTTGATTCCCACTTTCTAATAGTGAGTTATTATGGTCGAAAATAGCCCTCAAAATAGAAATATTTTTGTAAATCGTGTAAATCATAAAGCAAATATTTGTTTTTTTTTTTAAAACAGATGAGCCATGTTAGGTAGCGACTAGCCTTAACCAGAGGACACTCATGAGTTATATAGATTCCTTGGAAAAAAATCTTGTGTATAATAATAAAAAATAAAAAAACAAATGTATTTTTCTAAATTCATCACACAAATGTTTCTAGTTTACCTGACACTCTAACGAAGGAAGCTTCCCATAACAATCTGGACAAGTAAGGAAAGGATCTCCAAGTTGCCCCGACAAAAGCTGCCGATACAATAAGTTCAAGTATGCATTTCTCAAGTCATACTCATCAGAATGTGCATTCTGTAATCTACTTATCCAGGCACTGCAAAGCTCGATCTTCTTCTTGCATTTCAGCTTTTGTATCAGCGTCAAAACACATTCCAACTGATTTTTAAATGCATCATTTCGGGAAGAACTCATGACAGTATCATAAGCCAGTGAACTATATCACCAACAATATATTCAATAAAAAATAGATGTTTTTAAAAAGGTTATATTTGTAAAAAAAAAGTGAAAACATTTCTAAAAATACACATTCTTAAAATATTTAACATTGCTGATTGACAGTTCAATGATGTTCTTTTGTTAGACATTTTAGTTCTAAAATTTTAGTATTTACTTACCCAATTTATCAATTATTTTGTTTGTTATGAGTGTAGAGCTAAGTCAATTTTTTTTTTAGTCAATCTAAGGAATCGGAATATAATGTCTCTGTTATTTTATTTCTTCTTTTTTAGGTTTTACTTAAACACTGTAAAATAGACATGATTACCTATTTCAAAACAAAATGAACCGTCAAGCAATGTCTCCGTAAAGGTAGGTAGAGAGGATAGGACGCCATATTAATTCTGTCTTTTGACATGTCCACTTTCTCGGTCTTTCTCAATTTCTGCACAGATTAACATTCGCATCATAAATCTTTTAGCTGTTCTTTCGCTGTTCATTCGCTATACATGTCCAAACCAACGCAGAACTCCTTTCTTAACTTTGTCAATAATGCTTATCTCAGCCTTACATAATGTACGAATCTCGATATTTGTGGATCTATCGTACATCATTTTACTGCACATTCGCCTAAGAGATTGACAGATCTTATTTCAGCTTTAGAATTATACCATACTTCAGAACAGGTATATGAATTCAATTGCAATTCAATGCTGTTAAATTTTTCAAGTCGATGTAAACATCTGTTAGCTTTATATATAAATAATAAGACACATATTGTTCTTAAATAATAAAAACCTTTATTTCAACAATATCACAACATCATATTCTAATAGGATCACTAAAACTATTTACGATAGTTAAAAACGATGACATTTTCATCTTCTTCGTTTGCTTACAATGAACTACATAAACACATTATGTTTGCTTAAGAATGTGCGTTTAAGTGCAATAATCACACAGAAAACATTTGAAGATTACAAGAAAAGAACAATCAAAGTTATGTTTTAGACCAAATGAAGAGAACCTTAAATAAGATAAACATTACATAATGTTGCAAATATATCAGCAGTGATTTTATGTCAAATAGCATTTGTGTATGTCACTTTCAAAAACAATTCAAAGTTTTCCATGTTAAATTTTTTTTTTTTTTTTTTTCTCTTCGGGTGACTTTGATCATTCTTTCCCTGGACTCTTCATTTGTGTAAATAAAAAAATCTTCTGTTAGGTAATAATAAAATTCTTAAATGAAGGATACTTTTTAATAGTATCATAAAGCTCTTCAATTAACATAAATTTAACAATTCTGTTTTTATAATATCACAGAATACTATTATCTAAGTTAGCTGGAATATGTAAATTTCTAAATGTAGTGTACCACTTAAAACATGTTTGTAAGAAAAAAACATTGTACATCAAGACATATTATGCCTAAAATGTTTAAGCAGGTACTCTTTATTATCGCATGCATTATAATTATAATATTTTTACATAAACATTCATCATCATCATCATTCCCTTTCCGCACCTAATGGTGCATAGGGAACTGCATTGGTTCACCAATCTCAGTGTATCTTGATCACCTTTGTTACATGAAGGTAAGGTGATCAGTCTTACACTTCAGGTACCAGTCTAGGGACTATGAAATATTCTAGTGTAAAAACACCCTTTTAAATAATAGTTCATATCAACCATGTCAGGAATCGAACCCGAGACCTCTTGCACGGCAGGCAAATGCGCTGACCATTACGCCACGAGGCTGATATCAACATTGAATAATGGATTGTTATATATTTTGATGCATCATTCTAAATATTATACATTCTTAACATTTAAATCATTAACTGTTTAATCAGCAAAAATGACAGTATTTCTTTAATATTGTGAGCATAAACAATGTTGAAGATATAATACACGAGGTTTAATAAAAAAATATACGGAATGTTTGAATTTTGAATTTAAATACATAATTATTGTAAAAGCCTATTTTTTTCCTAGTTTGGTACACATGTTTATAATTATTGTGTAAATTTTTGGCCATTTTGGAAGTGCAATTGGTTTTTAACAAGCTAACTAGTAGGATGCGTTTTTGTGTAATCAGATATAAAGATTGAAGATTATTCCACAGTGCCTGCTCATGCCTCACGGTTTATTTGTTCGGGTTGATGCCCCAGCCACCGTATTCAACGGCCTTGGCCCATTGTAACTTTTTCCTGTTCGCAAAGATGAAGATGACTATAAAAGGATAATATTTAGCGACCATAGATGAGATTAAGACCAAACCGCTGACGGCACTGAAGTCTTTACCAAAAACTGCGTTCCAGAAATGTTTCAAAGATTGGAAAAAACGCCGTATTATTGCCGATGGTAATTACTTTGGAAGAGGCAATATAAATATAGAGGAACAAATAAAGATTTTTATAAATATATGCATACAAATTCCGTGTATTTTTTTATCAAACAAGTTATTATGGTTTATTTTCAATTTAGTCATGTAAAAGTGATGTAAAAAAATGATAAATCAATTCTGTATTTAATTTTATATTACATAAGAAAAATAATTTCGTAAAAATTTAAACCTAAGTCATTTTTATATTGAAACTCGTTATAACTTAATTTTAATCAACACAATAAAATTCATCTTGGTATATCAAATATAAATTTTAGGAAAGTTTTAACAATTGACAGATTATTATATTTATATAGCAGGCATCGACCTATTAATACACATAGAGTAAAAAATATTGAAAAAAGTAGTGACATGAAAATGTACCCATAGTTACTGAGTTTGTTCATGTATACCAGGGCTGCATTCGGGGAGCCTGGATGTACTACCAAGAATAGGAGTACACCCATTTCTATATACATGTTCTTCATTGAAGAACACACCATCCTTTTTACGATCGTTATCTGAACTGTTTTACACACTTCCATGGCGCAAGCGGGCATTTTGACTTCGATTCTAAACATCAAGCTCACGTTACACCCGGCTGGCAGTTAAAGAATGACTGAATACGCGTTGGCCATGAGTGTCATCGTTTTCGGGGACTCGGGGCGCACCTATGTGTATTAATAGGTTGATGAAAGCGGATAATGCGAATCGTTGTAGATTTTATTGAAATAATGTTAGTAATTTGGAAAAAGATGATTTTTTTACAAAAGTATTTAAAGTATATAAAGACGTCAAAATCTGGCTGAAACAATTGACAAAGAAGAATAAATAGAAAAATTACAGTCACATGTCAATGAAGAAGCAAAAAAACACCGTACGCCATAAGTCAACTTAACTATTATAAAATAAAATTTAACAGCCAATTGAAACTCTTATACTGTGTGTCATAACAGTATAAAAAAATATTATTAAAACTTTAGGAGATTCGTTCATGGTTGGTGTAAAATTTTGTTATTATGGCTTCATTTTATGCTTTTTCATGGTGTATTCAACACTGCCTCATATTTTTTATAGTAAAAAAGGAGTTGCCTTTGAAAAATCATTACAACAATTATTTTTACTCATAAGACAAACATTTCTAAAACATAAAAATACAGTCTGTCAAAAAAGAGTAATAAATAATTATTCACGGGGTATTAATAAAAACCACAGTACTCTTATAATTCCGATTTTTACTGCTTTCTAATATTTTTTGACAGGTTAAGTATATCATTAGATACATCAAAAAGGATTTGTAAGATAAAACATTATCAAGTTGAAAAACTGTCATATTGTCGCTGCGCCGGCAAGTGATTTTAAAAAAAAAGCATTCTTAACTTCTCATTAAGATAAAACAATTTTGTTTCAACAAAATACAGTTAAATATTTTGTCAAAATAAAATGACATATTTTTCCTTTTTGTCGCCAATGAAAGTGTATTTGAAAATAACATCCATTATTAAAAGATCCATTGTTTAAATTATCTCCTTAAAAAATTCGAAATGTCAGTTAACAGATATTGCCGGCGGTTGCACCGTCGTTGGACGATATGGCATTTCTTTGTCATTTCTAATAACACACTATTTTATGTAAAACTGAATTAATATCCTAAGGCAATTAGAATCAAAAAGCGTACAATGACCAAAAATGAATGATGTAAAAAGAAAAATAATTTACCTCTTTTTTTTAACGTGGAAAAAAATACATAGTTTTAATAATAATAATAAAAAAATATTTTAATTATTTTGTGATCTGTTTTTCAGAGGAAGATAAGAGTACATATGTAATTGAAACAAAATTAATAACATAATGTTTAAGTTAAATAAGTAAATTTTGGGAAAAAAATATGTCTCTGAACAGCGATGGAGAACTTGTGAGAAAGATGTGGAAGTCTAGACATTTACAGGACTGTTTGAGCGCCCGTTCTGCCTTTGTTTGAATATAAATATTTTTTTTACTCTTCCAAAAAACCTTTATTGATGTGAAGAAGATTCATTTGAACTATTTCATATACAATACAAAGTGTGAACATACTTTTAAATTTTTATACTTCTTAGAAAAGTTGGTTAACTCCAAACAGTATTTGAAAATACTCAAAAATTTTGCTAATCAGATTTAGATTAGGCCACAATGAAATTGTACCCAAATAAAAAATATGTATATATATATCATTATAACTACGAAAGTCGTGTGAAAAATAATTACAACTTAAGAAATCAAAAAATTTCTCAAACTTTCCCTTATTTCCCTATCGAGTCAGAATCACAGTGAGAAAATTTAATGGTACCATAAATTCTACTTTAAAAAAATTGGGACACAATAACAATATAAATATCTAATTTCACATTAAAACCTATCTCAAATAAAATAAAAATAGTTCAATACGCACACTATAATAAATCTTTATGGTCCTCATCATTCACAAATTAGTTCACCAATCGTAAACGCCCGTTTGAAAAGATTCCAAAGATTTCGTCAAACAACTAGGCGGATAGGATGACGAACGGTGACATTACAAGTATAAATTAAAGCGCGAATCATATATTGTTGACAAAATAATATGATTTTTTTTAAAACAATTGTACAAAAAATACATAAAACTAAACTTCCTCAACTGAAACACCAAAAACTGAAAAAAAACGCTAGGGTAATCTAAAATCTACATCTACAATTTAACCCGAGAAAAATTCTTGATAAGACAGATTTATTAAGAAATATCTAATTTGGTGATTTAAATCACATACATAAAATACATCACAACAATAAAATACATCCACGAATAAATTTAACAAATACAGTCCGATGAATCGAAGTCGGTGATCAGCTGTTTTGAGTACTAATATCCGTTCACAAATTTCATAAACAGAAACGCTACACTAGTGTTGTCAATACTAAATCAATGAGTATTGGTTGAACTATAGTAAGTTATTGAATAAGTAACATAGACTTTTTATATTAACAATAAAAAGGCTAAATGACTGATGCGCTTACTACTCTTACTACATATGTATGTAAGACATGTTTTGTAAAAAAAAAACTATTAGTGCAATGTAGAATAAATACCAAAAACTGATTTTAATGTAAACCTAAATGACAATTCGTAAGTCCAATTTTGTGTGATATGAATTTGTTGATTTTATAAACATCGTACAAGGGGATTTTTATTTAAACTCCAAAATTTACAGTGTTGGTTCATACGATATAGTTTAAAATCCTAAGAAAAGTGGTATACATAACTCAATTCTGGCATTAGTTCCTTAGCCTTTTTTACTGAAAACATGTGCACTTACATATAAAAAACAGGCAATATGAAGTGCATATTTTTTTGGTATAGTAATTCAAAGCTTTATTTAAGAGAGAAACATAAAAAGGGGATTATAAACTATGTTTTGAAAAATCATAGTGACATTTAGTTGGATTATTTCTTTATAATATCAGTATACATATTTATTATGCACATGCTTTCTTTATTAATATCACTATTTAGTACTGTCCTTTAGGTGCTTACAAAACCGTAGTGTTCCAGATATCCCTAGCATGTCCTTAAATAATTCAATTGGTCATCAATGACTCACTTAAGTACCGGAGAAAATGACATTTACATTATTAGTAAATTTTCCAAATGATTTTTCATGGGATATAAACGGAATTAAAAATATAAAACGCAAAGTTATTAGAAAGAAAAATTGAGCCGGTCGCTGTTAATTTAGTGTTGCCTGTAATTAGAAATTATTCCATTTATGTATAAGGATTTTTCTACTTGAAAAAAATAGTTCTACATAACATTTATGCCTGGATTCTCCACAAACTATGAATTTAACTTTCTATTACATATTAACTATGTAATAATTGTGACACTTGTATGGTGGGTGTGAAAATATTTCAGTGGCATAAAGTGGTACAAAAATGACTTTTGCATCTCAAAAACATTAGTATGTAATTAAAAAATAAAGAATTGTTCATAATTGTTAACGGCTTTCAGAAAAATTTTGGGAAAACAATCAAATGATTTGATGAAAACTAATTTTAAACACAAAATAGCATTGCTACTTACATTTTAATTCCAGTTCTATATTTTTTTTTAGATAACTATATCGAATTGTACCTACACTTTTTTAATATCGATTTCTTAATAGAAAATAAAATAAAACATGCAAGATACAACATAGTCGAATTGAATAAATTTCTCTCGACACACGTAAATAATGAAATATTATGCAACGATTGATTAGTTTGAAAATTACCTTTCAATATTTGATCAGTTCAGGCACTTACAGTATGTAAAAGGTTTTCGGCTAACACAATTTTTTGTACCCTTTTATGCAGCAGCCCATACTTAGTTGGAATTCGGTATCTGCTTTCAGCTGATGCAGGTGTGACTTGATAGGATTAACATTGGTTCCAATCCACTCGTCCAGTGTCGGGGGGTAAAACATCTGCTCTATGTGGCCTTGCAAGTACACTTCTACAGAAGAACACTCGTTCAATAACCTTAAATAATCATTTTTAGAAACATAAAAATTCAACAGATCAATGATCTTACTCATCAACTTTATGCCCTTGGTGGTGAATGGAGCACGGAATCGATACAAGAAATCAACATATTTTGATTATTTTTTTCAAGGTGGTAAGGTGATCAGTCTTACGCTTCAGGTGCCAGTCTAGGGAAATCAATTATAGTGTAAAACCAAATTTAAAACCATGCCTACCATGCCAGGAATAGAACCTGGGACCTCAAGCATGGTAGGTGAACATGACAACCGCATTACTACAAGGTGGACCTGAGTGATTTTTTTCTGATTAATTGTTATTTTGGTTGGTCAGAAGAAATTGCTGTATGTCAATAAACAGTCAGAATTTTGTATAAAGTTTTAAACAAACATCTTTTTTTATATGTTTATATCTACATATTTTGTACAAAAAATTATGTGATTTTCATATACTTATACAAGGGTAAAATGGGCATCATAATGCAATAAATCAATGATAATCTTCAAATAATACATGTCTTGCAACCAAAATAAAAATACTTATGTAAATAAAGTACATATATACATATGTCGGATTTCTGACACATGTTGGTAACTACAAATTTTCTAAAAATGAGATTTCTTCATAACAGGCATCATCTTTGTTTTAAAAGTAAATGAAAATATATCATATTTTATGAATATAAAAAATAATATTTTATAATATTCAACTTGTAGTTTTATTTGAATTGTTGATTTAGAGTGAACTTTTAGCTTTAAATGTGCAATATCTCACAACTAGTGAAATGTTAGTTACCAACTTGTTCCAGAAATCAGACAATATTATATACATGCATATAACATAAACAGTTACTGCATTTAACTTTTAAGAGGTCAAATGAAATCAATAATATATAATTACTCGCACAGCAACACATTCATTATTTATAACTGAATGGTCCCACATGTCGTTCGGTAAAAAGCAATATAATGCATCACTGAAAATAATGGTGAGTAATATTTCAAATTCCCTTATTCCCGCTATTACCATTTTCAATGGCTGAAAACATCTCCATACTTTATATTTCTTTAATATTTATTACATTTAGTTCATTTTTTATTTATAACTAAGCATTCTTGTTTCCTTTAGAACTGTCTTTCAGTATTCATATAAAACTGCTTATAATTTCATTCTCTAATCTGTAGCTGAGAACTTGCTGACCCATGTTAGATGGAGACTGACCTAACCAGTGAACATTTCATATTATTGTTAAATGCTGTAATGTTAAATAGATTCCCTGTAAATAAATATACATATTATATAGGCATATGCTATAAATTTATAAATAAACCAAACAAATTTTAGATTTAACTTACTCATTTAGGGTTGGAATTAAACTTTGTATCTGCATCGGGTTTGTATATCGACTTTGAACTTGCCACGGGTTTAACCATGTTTGCACTCTGAAAACACATTTCAAAAATATGTAAATTCAAAAGTTCTGGATTTAACCTCCTAGGCAGTTCCATCAAAACTGACTGATAGTTGAGTCAAGTTGAAAAGCTCTTTAAATTTACTTCATAAAAGTGGAGACAGCTGGAATGGAAGAAATATGTACATATTTTCAAATTGACAAATTGGTGAGTTTTGCAGTGGATAAAGTGATCACATAAACTAGCAAGCAGACAATAAACCCTGTAAATGCCTAAACTTAGATACATTCAAAAAATCTGTCTCTTTTGTAATATATTAACTAAATATTTTGTTTTAATTATTGTTAAATTAAATTGTTAACACTTCCATAGAAACATTTTTTCTATTTAAAAAAAAAAAAAAAAAATCTTAAAATAGTACGTGCATAAACATATTTTTATGTGTGTTCTTACAATAACATTAGATATTCTTTTTCTTTATATAAGTATTATGTTTTTTTTTCCCATTTTGTAATAATGTTTGACCACTTGTATAAAATAACATTTGACTTGTGACTTTGTCTTTTTACTAAACGGGAGGAGAGTCTGATCTTTACTTTTACCCTGGTATCCTGTTTACTTTCTGGTCGACTTTAATTTATTTTTTCCAAAACTTCTGTGTTTTTAGAATCAATAATGAACAAATTTCCCAGTTTTACAAATATTGTTTGCTTATATCGTCGCCTTAATTTGAATACATCTAAGTCACTAAATGAACTTTACAGGAAACAATAAAAACTTCATAAATCAGTAATTTCGTATGAAACTACATACATACAAAATACATGAATTGAAGTATTTTATCATAAAAATATAAACTATTGTACCACACTTACGCTGTATTCCAAGGAATATGCATCTTCTTTGAGATACGCATTATTTGAAAAATGTGCTTTATCTCTTTTCTGTCGGCAATATTTTTGTTCAAATGACAGATATGTAGATGCCATTTTGTACGGTGAAAAATATTCAATCATAATCTCAAATACACAAAAAAATTACTTACTCTGTATTCAAATGAACGCAACGATATTTTAGTATTTGTAAATTGTTTTATATGGACCTTTGTACAACCAATAAAAAAATTGTTTTTAAAGCTTTGTTTTATAATTCTTATAATACATAACGTGTTTTAAATTGCTATTTAAAGTGGGAATTTGTGGTATCTACGTGAGAACATTGCTACGCATAAAAATTCATCATAAAAAAATAAAGCAAGAAAGTAAAGGAACACAAACTTACTGATCTCCGTACGCTATCATTCTGTACTTGTCTCTTATGTTGAGGAATGCGCTGACCCCCCGGAGTACCTGCCACCCAGGGAACTCCCCCTCCCCCGCATCCCCGGCTCCCCCCTCCGCACTGCCGCTCCCTAAACTTGTCCGGGCCCCTGCGCCGCCCCCGACTAACCAGAGGCGGAGGCAGGCAGCCAGAACAGGAAGACCGGTAGGAAGTAACTCGCAGAGGGTGGCGTAGTGATCATACCTAAAGAAAAATCAACCATTACTACTGGTGCTATAAATACTGATGTAAATTTAAAAATAAGTAAACATTTAAATTGTATCTACATAGATATCTCAACAGAGAATAATGCATTATTACGAAATATGAAAGTCTCGACATTTACAGAGCTTATGACCAGCATATAAACCAGATATTGACAGTTAATAAGCCCTGTAAATACCTAAGCAAAGATATTTTTGTATACATTTATTAATATTTCAGCTTAACACGGACTATGCCCTATGCCTAAAGAGCCAAAATACACCCAATGAAGTGAATTTGAATTTATCAATATTGATAAATTTATAAATGTATATATCAAGTCAATTTAAAACTTTACCTAGACCAGCCAGTAAATGCAATACCCATAAACCTCTGCATCTTGCTTCCGTGTTGTTCTATCTCATTCAGCCAGGCTTCGTGATTACTAACATGATGTTTCATGATCGGTAGCAACTGTAAAATAAAAAAAATATTTTTATAATTTATCGATTTTTTTTTTTTTTTAAATTTCAGTAATTATAAACATTGAAATGATAAATAATGCAATATTTTTTTAGTTCGATAGAGTCACTTGTTTAATTATAGGGGGACCATAAAGAAATTGTGCATTTTATGACCTGCCATTTGAATGCAGTTTGTGTCCGACACCTTCATGAGTTTTGGTTAGAACTACGATATTATTGCTAAGGGTAAAATGTCCAAACCAGAAATTTACAAAAGACACATCAGGCACTGAATATTACCAATAACACCATTCAAGAATTTCATGGTGAAGTGCTAACAGTAGTTTTGGTTTTAAAGGTTCAAATCGGCCATAGAAATCTAAAAGATGGTTCTTAATCTGGACAGCCTTCAAAATTTGATGATGACAGTAGAATCCCTGGTCGAGTCAGATTCTCGATTGACCATTAAGAAATTATAGCATAGACTCAAATCCCCATGGTCGAAGGAGCAGTTAAATTTACAACGCATCGGAAAAATAAATAGAATGGGAATTTGTGTGAGAATGCAAGATTTCTGTATGGTCTCCCTAATAATAATAATAATCCCTATTAAAATACATATACATATTTGTAAAACTCATAATATTTTTATAATTATGAGGTAAAGTAGGCAGTAGACACTGCCTAAATGCATGTATATCGTGCACGCCCCTGCTAGATCCCCACAAACATACAAATTATCTTAAATTTCATGATATATTTCAAGCACCACATTACATAAATAATCACATGATTTATCTACCATTAAAATACAACAAAAAGTACATTGTATTGTCATGCACAAAGCCTCAGTTCCAAATTGTTTTTTTTATACGTAACCCTTGACTCACACTCAAGTGATTATTACTTTTCCATCGCACAATTTGGGAACAAGATAATATAGATTTCGATACAAAACTAATTACAATAAAAGTACAATAGCTTACATTTTGAAAAAGATCAAAGAATTTGAGATATTTTATGCCTTGGTTTTTAAGAAAATATTAAAAGTTAACCAGCCTGACAACTTCCTGTGGCTCCTTTGAAAGCAGAAGCGGCCCATATTCTTGGGAAAACATTGGCATATTTTTCCCAAAGCTGCGGACCGAGTTGGAAACTTTCCCTCGAGTTATAGTGCCAGACCATCGGTTCTACTAAAGAACCTAGCTCGTAATCTAGAATATTAATAACCAATGTTTTAAATGCAAAAAGAAAATGTGTAAATAAAATCAACAATTTCATAATTAATAATTATTATATACTATTTGCATAATTACTATAAAATAATAAAAATATATTATAAAATATCCATTTTCAAAAGTCCACAACAAATAAAAACATATGTAATATAAATTTACAAGTAAAGAAAATCTGCAATGTAAGTCGTGATCCTCGTGAATGGAATACAGAATTTTTAAAAATGTGTTGTAGTTGAAAGTTATTATTATTGATAGAACAATTGAACAATTGTTTTGCTAGTGTTACTATGTTTTTCTTCCTTTTCGAGGCGGGATCTGGAACTTCTCAATTTGGAACTAACGCTGTATTCCTTCATGGTCATGCTGGGAAACTAGAAGGTATGACAAGTACGTATATAAGTACTTACTTGTATACTTATACCGACCATGTGTATTTGATTGATCACTAATTAACATTACTGCAGTGAAGGGTACAATGAAAGCTTTTAAAGTTCATATGTTTTACTTATTTTTGGGGTTCTATCGTAAAGAAATATTAAATGTTCGCTTAATTAGATTTAAAAATTGATAGTGAATACGCGAAACTGAAGAAAGGCAAGTCTATATAAACAGTTTCAGGAAAGAGGTGGGCGGTTTTATTGTATTGATAGCACAAAAAATATTCAAATTAGCAATTCAGACATAATTTATAGGGAGTCAGGTAAGTTCAAAGTCATGAGTCGTTTCTGGTCGTGTCACTATAAGTTGTGTCTTTGTACTCAATAAATGTTGGCATTATGTTATTATAAAATAAAAAAGATACTCAATTATACCGGGTATATATATACCTCCTAAACATACTATGTTTTTCAAAAATAGACCTAACGTAACCAAACTCAACCATATTAAGTTATTAAAAATAAACTAACCATATATTTCTTTAAGTATTTCCATCATGTTAAGTGTCCTCGGCACGGGTAACCTCAGTGGGGTCACATATTTTATTGTTAATCTTTGTTTATAAAGAAAAAAAAATTAAAATTAAAATTAAAAAAGGGGAAAATGATTGATGGACAGATTTTTCAGGACGTCTAATTTATATTACATGACTGTTACAAGTTTGATGCCAAAAGGCTAAACCGTAAACTAATGTGCACACAGTATTATTATTATTATTATGGATAACTTATATAGCGCCATTTGCATAATAAAATACCTCAAGGTCGCTTTACATAGTGATTCTATTGTTAAATTAATTTAATTGAAGCTTTTAAATTTGTAATTTAATTAAAACAATTTATTTTGTTGTCACATGCTACGGATTTATTCAAATGATTTAGAGAACAAGTGGGTTTTAAGTTTTTTCCAAAACATCACTTCACTTTCACAGCCTCGCACCTCTGCTGGGAGAGCATTCCATGCCATAGGGCCTGGAGGTAAAGGAGATAGAGGAGTGGACCGAGTACTGACCCTTGAGGCACTCCTGTAGACACCCGAAAGTTGGTTGAGCTTTTACCCTGGAACGCAACTGCATATTCTCTTTCATTAAGATATGAACTGAACCACATATGTGCCTGATCACGGATACCATAAGTTTTCTCCAGACGTTCAAGCAAAATATTATGGTCTACAGTATCGAATGCAGCACTCATATCCAGAAGAGCCATCAACACCAGATTACCAGAGTCTACCGCCGTTATAATGTCAGATAGTACTCTTATCACTCCCGTCTCCGTGGAATGAAAACGCCGGTATGACGATTGCCTTACCAAAAATAAAGAATTTTGCTCGATATAGTTAACGAGCCTATGAGAAACTATTTTTTCTAATATTTTTGATACGATGGGAAGATTTGAAATAGGGCGAAAACTGGAAAGATCTTCCACATCTAGTTGAGAATTTTTTTAAAGTGGAGTTACATTTGCTTTCTTTATGGCTCTCGGAACAATGCTGCGCTCCATGGATGTATTAAATAAATCTGTTAAAAGTGGAGCTAATACGTTAATGCATTTTTTCAAAAGCCATGTTGGCATCGGATCTAATATACATTGTTTGTTGGGTAATGCCGCAACAATTTTTTTAACCTCATTTATAGATGTTGGTTCAAATTTACTGAATTTATAGTATATCTCTAGACATCAAGAGGAAGTAACAGGAGAGGAATCCACTGCCGGCAGATATATTGAATTTTCAAAGATCCTCATAGTAAAAAAAAATATGAAGGAACGTAATACTCAATCGAAAAGTTTATATAATGAAAAAACAGAATCAAGTTTTCACTAACCTTGCAGTGCATTGGTATCAATATTCCTCAGCATGTCATCCCACATTATAATTTTGAGATGGGGATGTGTCTCCCTGAGGAATCTAGCAACGGCTGTAACATGATCCAGGAATAACACTGCTTTACCATATTTGCTGTCCAATGCTCTCCGAGAACAACTAGGACATAATCCCATGTGCCAAACCTATAAAAATATAGACAGAGTAACAAAAATAAATAAATAATTCGGGCATTAATCAAAACAACAATAAATTTACAAATCAAGATTAAAGGCTAGAGTAATAGTCTTGCTAACTGTCTACTCAATAACAATTGTTAAGAAATGAAAGAACAATAAGTATATATGTAACCAACATTTATAAACATATCCAAATTGTAAGAATTAACGAAAAAATCAAGAAAGAAGTTCTCCGTCGGTTTGGACATGCAGAGCAATCGGACAACGAAAGAATAGCTAAAAAGTTTTATGATGCGAATGTTGATGGATCCAGGAAACGAGAAAGATCCAAAAATACATGGCATGACCAAATCCAACAAATACTTGAAGATGAATGTGTCAAAATTCGGATCAATTAGCGCACGTGCATGAGAAGATGTATGAATGTACAGGAAGAAAGGTCTGTATACAAAGACAAAGTGATATGGCATTCTATCCTCTCTGCTTACCCCTACGGAGAAACACCATGACAGTTTGTTTGTTTTAAACAAATTAGGTAGGTATTAACCAGGGGCCATCCATATAAGCGATTATAGGCAGCTTACCATTATATTTTAGTATCCATAAAAATGTTTTACAGTAACTTTATTTACAGAAAAGCAAGCAAATAATTTTTATTTCTTATAAATCGTTGACACCGTTTGTATTTTCCTCCAAAAAATAAATTAAAATGTTAATAAGGCGCGCCCAGAGCCAGCAGTAAGCCAAGGAACTAGCCAATTATTCCAGCTTATTTCTCCATACAAATAAGTATACTATATTTTTAACATGTTAAACACAGTTGCAGTTAATTCCTCCTAAAGTAAGCTTGTAGCTTGCACAAATTATTTGAAGATTCTCGATTTGGAAAACAACGTATTTCGAACATTGTTCCTAAGGGCTATTTTTCTTTGAGATGATAAAGTTGACATATAACCACCATTACTTTCATGCAGTAATTGCAGGACATGTGGGCGCTCGACCTGGCCATTTTAAGCATTATCCATTTCTAGAACAAATTGGCTAGTTGACATTTCAATCGTAATGGGAATATATCTACTGAATTCATTATGGTATTTTTTTAAAAATTTTTGCCCTTTTAAGTTTTGTATTAAAATAATGGATTTATTGCGAAGTTAGTAATAATTTATTTATATAACTTTTTGTACATAATGTTATTTGTACATTGGCGGGCTTATTGCCAAATGACAATTTTTTCCAACCAACCAATAATCCCGCTCAAGTTAATTTCATAGATGACACATGTTGTTATATAGTACAGAACCACGGAAAAAATAGCAATGTATATATTAGCTACTTATAAATATATATTATGTAGGTACAAATTTATGAACATTTTTTTTAGCTTACCTGTAAACAAAATCACCGTTTGCCACTGGTATCTACTTCAAAATCCAATTCGGATTCACGAAGGATGAAAAGGCAGTTAATAAAAATATGTCACTATTTTTTAATGAACAAAATCCTCGAGTAATAAGTTCTAACGCTATCAGTGTTTTTCCTTCAATTTAAAGCCATCCACTATTAAGTAATTTGTTAATACTTTAATGCCCTTAGTTTTGTAAACCAATCAGTTTCATTGCTATCGCGACATCATCAGACTAGTCATGTCATTTGACCAGTTAGACAAAGATATTTGATTAATTTGTTAAAATTAATTACTTCATAAAAAATCTTCCAGGCATAATAAATTGATAGTACCTCATCTGCCCCGATGTGAATGTAGGTGAGCTGGGCGGGTCGATGTATTGCGAGCAGCTGACGCAGAATGGCTTGGATGAGAGGGAGAGCCTCCGGGTGGGATGGACACATGGAGGAAGGGAAGTGTTCCACCTCACGCAGTCCACTCCACTCTGGGTACTTCAGGACATACTCCATATGTCCCAAGGACTGGACCAGAGGGATCTACATAGTAAAAAGATTAAAAATAAGGAATGCTGACTTTTGTTCATGCGATATCTCTCGAACATATGTTATTTCAATTTTCGTTTTTCAGCTTACATTATCTTGAAGCAGAATACAAGAAAGATGGAATATCCCTAACAAATGCTTAAATTGTCTTCAAAAGTAGTTATTATGCTCCATTGTTCTTGGAACAAATTCAAATCAAAAATGGAACAGTTATTTTATGTTTTGCATATTAAATTAATATTAGTGAAAGGCAACACCAGCTTGTGAAAATATCCAGATCTCATGTTTTTATGGACCTTAATTATTCATAAACACCATTACTGTAATTTTTTACATATTAAATAGTATTATAAGTCAATGGAGTAAAGAAATAAGGCAAACATTTAAGCTTATAAAGGAGTGAAGAATAATTACAATTTTAATACATATCCACATTACATAAAATATTTAACCGCCAAATTCTTTAAAAAACTACCATGTTACCTGCTATTTTAAAATCAAGTATTTACATATGTATTATCCTTACAACAGGTTTCCCTAGTGTGAGACTCTTAAATAATTTTTTTGTACATTTTTTTTTCAAAGGTAGTTTTTTTTTTTAAATAGTAACAAGTAAATAGAGTTAGAATAAAAAATAGTTCTAACAAATTTCGGAAGTATCATGGTGGGTATACACATGTGTACACTAGCAATAAAGCACAGATAACAAGAAATTATGTAAAATCGTAAAAGCAAAAAATTACATGAAAATGTATATGCAAGACGGCCTCGTGGTGTAGTGGAGGTCTCAGGCTCTCTTTTCCCCTCTGCCAAGGATCCTCAGAACTGTTAACAAAATCTCACTAAACAGTACTGTCGATGTGTATCTACTGCAAAGGCAAGCATTCAAGAAGCAAGCAGTGTTATCACTCCTGACTTGAGATGACACACTTGCCATGTTTGCCTAGATCATGCCATGACTTTACCTATTGTACATTTAAATAAATTCTAAAATTGTTTAGGTTCAGTTAATTCATTGTATTATATAGTATATCATTACCATTTTCAAGAGATGAGTTAAGGACTGGATTTTCCTTAGTGGTAGGGATTTGAGTGGGAAACTCCTTGATGATTTTCCGAATGTTTGAGTTTACTGTTTATCATATTGATGTGCCATATATATTTGTTTTTTTATTGTTGTGTTTCTGATCCTATATAATATTTGTGATGATATACTCATGTGTCTGTGTCAACTAATTGCTCGTCCTAACTCGATACAGAACTTTTAGTCCCATGGAGTTGGGACTTACGTCTTTAATAATGTGTAATAAGCTGCCTTTAAGTAAATAAATGCCAATCTATTAGGACTTTCCTAAGACTGTTAATTGGCTTAAAAAATATATATAATTATAATAATCATGGTTTATTAACAAAAATAACAATTACATTATCTACTACATACACGTTTAGGTAATAGATATCTCTGGATCATGTCTAGTCTGCCTAACTAGGTAAAACCTGTTTGAATTATCTAATCTACATCTACCTAATTATGCCACCATCTTTTGATTAAAAAAAACATTAATTATAAGAGAATATTATGATCCAACTACTAATATCATAGGCAAGTTTAAGTGATCTCTATGCACATTCACAATTCTGCTTTTGTTAAACATTCATATTAATTTCTTCAATTTTTCCATCTGTTCATTTCTGTGAAGTTGAAGAGCTGAAACTAATAATTATTGTGGGTGAAATAATATTTTATAAAATAAAATAATGGTACCACTTGAAGTCCACATTCAGCGGCAATATCCAAGATGTGCATGGCTTCCTGGACGGAGTAGGGGGCCGATGTGGTGCTCGCGCTCTCCGAAAGGCCCCCAATGGGACGTAACTCCCTCGAGTATGGGAAAGTGTCCTCCCATTCTATAAGCAAGCCAGTAGCACCCCAGTCTCGAAGATATGGGAACAACTAAAGGCATAAATTTAAAAAAAAATTCAATCAATTAAAGTGAACATGATGAACTAGAAGTAAATATAAACAAAGCTTACTATTTCGCAAAAAGATAACTAGCAGAATTATCAGATGCACAAAGTTGTCAAGATATATGAAGATGTACTAATAGATTCAACACTTCGAAACGTGCCAATGGGCCACTGAAGTGACTACATCCACAAAAAAGTTCATAAATATATTTCCTTTTTGTGGTTGGATTATTGAAATAAATGAAGATATAGGAAAGAAAATACAATTTTATTAAAATGAAGTTTAAAAACGTGTGTATAGTAAATGAGTTGTATTGTGTATTTTTATTGATAAATTTTATATATCTGTGCTGACACGGAAAAAGGGCATAAGTCGGGTTTTTGCCAAATTGAGTTATTAATATAATTTGATACTCCATTTACAGATACATAAGTAAAATCAAGAAAAGGAAAAAAATTCCTCACCATAACGATAAAAAGGCAATTTTACATTTAGGCCTAAGTCGATATTTGTAAATTTGTTACATGGAATACGAGCACAAGTCGACTTGCGCACGCAGTGCAACGCAATATTATTAATCAATGATATTGTAGGGCACTAATTTTAACAATTTGAGCAATAGCAAAGCTAAAATGGATCTATGAATTTAGGCCTAAGTTCACCGGAAAATAAAAAAGGAAAGGAAATACGATATAGATATAGAAAAATAAAAAAAAGAAAAAGGGTACAAGTCGTAAATAAATATAAATACGCCACTTTTTAAAGAAAAAAATATGATATCTTTAGTATTTTCTACTAGTAGAAAATACTATATTTAAATATATTCAAGCATTGAAGTTTAAATTTTGAAGTTGTATCTTTTGTAATTAATAAAAAAACTACCGAGGTCGTAGTTGTCAATAAGTAAAACCGCCGTATTGTAAAATTACGCCACACCCCTTTTCCGTGTCAGCGCAGATATTATACTTAAATAATTTACTGACGAAGGTCCTATGGATTTGGGAAATAGCAATGTTGCTATTACATTGTGTTAGAAATGTTATGAATGTATTTATACAGCATGCGCGGTCCATCCATAGATTGGGTGGAGCCAATGCTTCCCTAAAAATTCGACTTCTAAACGATCAGCGCCTAATTTTTTAAATAATAAAATCAGCTTTACTTTAACTAATCTTTTTAGTAACTACAAGAAACCTTTTTTAATTCATCTGTTGTTAATCGTAGCGATCTGAAATGGATTAATAACTAAAAAATTGTGACAAAACCTCTCATTCCGGAATAAGGAACAGTACTGAATTCACAAGTCCGCGCACGGACAAAATGAGGTCTTACGTGCTTTGTGAAAGCAGTTCTAACAAACAAATCCATGCTTATTTTCCATGTATAGTGACTGTTTTATAACAAATTTAACAACAATGTTTGAGTATGTCCAAATGCTTGCAGACTGGCTGGACTCTCTCCCTAGGAAGCCGCTCATATCCAAATCTACTTAAAGTGGCCACTTAAACCAGCCAATGACAGGTCATAAGCCCTGTAAATGCCTAGACTTCCATATTCCCTTCTCAAAAACGTTTTCCCTCTCTGTTGAAGTAGATTTGGACAAATTTAACACTTAAATCGGTTATTCAAAACATTCAAAATGTTTTAAGTACATTAAAACCATAATATTTGTGATAAAGAAAATGGGATCATATTTAAGATAATATTAGTACATAGTAGTCAAATAAGTAAATAAAACGCTTAAAAGTCAATATCATTATTGAAATATCAGGTTATTTGTATTCTCTGATACTCTTAATACCGATATCTGAAACACTGTATTTTTATTAGAAGAAACATAATTAATAAATTGATGCGGTATTTTAATTAAATCAGATAATGTGTGATACTTATTATGTACAATTACATGCAACCTTAATAAATAAACCAGTTAATTGAACACGAAAACAAATATTATGAACAATTCGTTGAAAATTAATTACATTGATCAATTTTCAAACCAGTTATTATTATTCTATATAATAGCTGGTTTGAGAAAGATATTAAAAGGTTTTTAAAAAGTAAAACATAGATCTCATAATATGACATCACATCACATACCTTTTCAAAATACGATATTTTGGGAGGAGCACCCTTGAGATCCAAATGCACTAATCTGAAATTTAGACGATGACCAAAGAATTGAAAGCCACATTTACTATTCAGTAGTTATTTTTAACAAAAAGAAATAAAACTATTTTACCTGTGAGTTCCGAAACTTAAGGATTCCATTTAGAATATTATTGAGCTCAATAATAATAACAATAACAAAAACCACCTGATCGCAAGAAAAGCACACGCTTAGATAAATATTATTCAATGTTTTCCATAAATTGTCAATTTTTGACCAACATTACAGATCAAAATTGCAATAGACAAACAAATTTTTTGTCTATTATGAAATTTCTTCTGAATAAATTTGTTATGCTTCTATGGATTGTCATTGTACTAGCCGCGCGGGATTCACGTCGGCCGTGATCGGCCAGCAGCGTTGCCATTACTACCGATTTTTCGGTAGATCTACCGATTTTGGGAGTGATCTACCGAATTCTATTGAAATTCTACCGATTTTTATTTATTTCCTTGTTTTTTTTTCATTTGAATAAAATTTTAATACAAATAAATCGAATTCATATTATAATAATTTATTGCTTGTTTGCTCACTTTGATTGCCATCAGTTGCTTATTTAAAAAATTGCTTATCTATCGTACATAAGTATACAATGAATGATATATTCATTATGGAATTGGCTAGTATTGTTGAATATAATATGTTAAAATAAATTATGGCAAAGGATTTCATGACATTATTGAAAAATGTAAATATGTCTATTTTATTAAGTGAAATGTAGAGGGATCACTTTTCATATTGAAAATAATATAAATGGTTTTATCTTCAGTTAAATATCTATTTAAATTTAGTTGATCATTGTTTTAATAACGTGTTCAGTACTTCAGCATATAGCAGTTTTTACTTTGTTTGACAATAAAAATACTATATATTTTGATAAAATTGTGTCATTCATTCAATAAAATAGGTAATATTTTGAATTTTAATCAATGTATTATATTATTATTTTTTTAAGAACCAACTCAAATATTCCTTTTCTTAAATGAATATTTGAGTATTGAAATGAAATATTGTAATTTACATTTTTTTATAAGAAAAAGAAGACATCATTAATTTACGATATTTTGGTGATTCACTTATTGCAGTCCTTTTGGTTTTCAATTGTTCATTTACCAAGCGTTTTCAACTATTTAAAGCAACGGCCTTAGGCAAAACGACGCTTTAATTTCGAACAACTATAAAATTTATTTTTGCCCCCTCCTCCCTCCTACCCCCTCTCCCGTATCTGCCGAAATCTACCGATTTATTTTTCTGAATCTACCTTTTTTCGCTTGATCGGGTCTTGCAACGCTGCTAGCAACTCTGTCGGCCACAACTATATAATCTGTGGTCGGCCAGTGATATTCGCGCGCGCAGGGTGATGGAAATTCGTGATTCAATGATTTGATAAATAAAAGGAATATACAGAAAATAAACATTTTGTGAGTATCATACAACACGTGTATTTAGCATTCTATGTATTGTGAAACCTACAATCACAGCATTTCTGAGAATTCAATGAGTAGCAAATGTCATCAAGTCTACTGGTATGTCAAATGTCAATGTCGTTGTGTTTTGGCGCGAATTGAATATTTCTGGTCTTTGAGATCCAGATTCAACAAAATCGTATTCATCAATTTCATCAAAATCGTAAAGTGCGTATCGTGAAATATATATTTCACTCACATAGCATTCTGTTTATTTTACCTGACCAATCTATCCAAAATGCTAGTACCTCAAACAACATGTGAGTTTATTGATCTAAGGACATTTTGTCTTATAGCATTAATATAATATATGCATAAAGGTGTATACGTATACACTAGATCTTGTGTTCCATTCAACTGAGGCTTCGGTACAGATTATATAGTACAAGGCTTTGGAACTTATCTTTCATTTAGTGGGAAATAGCGTTTTACGCGCAGCGGTCAGTAAATGTGAAGCAGCGTAAGAAGGCGCGACATACAGCTTTGAATTCTGAGCAAACTGGCATCGACAGTTAATATTTTTTACTGTATTACGCATTTTGCACGGCATTGTTGATGCGGCATGACGCGACAATGCTCATTTTTAAAACATAATTTGAACCTATCGTTCAAATTATGTTCTTCAGTGCCTTTTAGTAATAAATTTAAGTTGATTATTATTTTATTATATTGCAGAAACTTCTTTTGGACTCAAAACATCCAAACACAATGTCGAGATCATTCGGAAAGTTGAAGTTGAAGCCTCGTCCATTCAGAGTTTCTGTAGAAGGAAACATAGGATCTGGAAAATCTACCTGTCTTGACTATTTCAAAAAGTGGGATACAGTTGAAATTCACCCGGTAACTTAAAATTTGTATCTTTGTAAATATAGAATACCACGTCGGTACCTGAATGATTGATTATTATTTATTCTGGTCTGCAAAATGTTTCGCATCCGTAGAAAATAGATGTTGTGTAGGTGTTATATAAGCAACATTTGGTTTTCACTGAGTGAATATGCAATCTCCAGACAGCCTTCACACTATTATTTTGATTTCATTCTTCTTTGTGTGCCGTGTAAGGTCCCCCTGATATTGATGATCACTGTGGCCAATATTTCCCTGCCTTGCGCTATCCGGAACAGTTCTTCCACACGTACTATTCCGTTCTAGTCTCTTATACAGCCAGGACGTTTGCCACCTACCGGCTTCTTTGAGACTATTTATTTTTGCAGTTAAGATAGTTTGGACAAGGCGGTATTTCTCTTCACCCAGTTGATTCAATCCTTTAATAAAACCTAATATTTTTCACGCATTTAATATTTACAAATGCATTTCTTCTTATTTTTTCTTCAGACAGCTTATTTAAAATGTGCAATATGATCGCACCGTTGTTCTATCTCCATACAAATTAAGCGCTATTTAATGGGTTCGATATTTTAACTTTCATATTTTACAGGAGCCGATAGCGCAGTGGAGAGATGTATCCGGACACAACTTACTTGGTCTTCTTTATTCTGACTTGGAGAAATGGAACTTCCCTTTCCAACATTACGTCCATCTCAGTAGGCTAAAGATTCAAACTAGCAAACCTGCATCTGACCTCACTGAAGTCAAAATGTTTGAAAGGTATACAAGCAATAAATAAACAAACTCTTAAACTTTTGATCATTGCCCGAAAATAACAAACTCATGACCTAGATTAAATTTAATAAATTAGTAAAAAATGGTCAATGGGCATGGGTTGAGAAAAGTTAGAAAAATTACTTTAAAATATTGATAAATAATATTCAACTTGTAAAACAAATTCAGTCATGTTTTATCATTATTTTGCACTGCATATAAAAGATGACTGTCTTTAAACAGGTGTACGCACAATCCAGAGAAATATATTACCACAAAAATGTAATAGATTTTAGGAATTGTTAACAAACCTTTTTTTTCACCTGTCTCATGATGTTGTGGTTAGTGCAGATTCTCTGTTTGACGGCCAAACAGTGAATAAACAATATTATTTGAGCGTAGAAAAAAATGCAGATTTATGGAAGAACAACTCTTGGATTTTGACTCACAAAGCCATCATTGTGAATGAATTTTTGATCAACAACTCGACGAATATCATTGAACAACCCCCGTATTCTCCTGATTTGGCTCCTTGTGACCCTTTTCTGCTCCCCAAACTTAAATTACACCTTCGTGAAACTGGTTTTGACTCGAATGAAGACATAAAACAAAATTCGCAGAGAGAACTTAAGGCGATTCCTGAGTATGCCTACAAAAAGTGCATGGATGACTAGACTGTTTATTGGAAAAATGCATCGCTTCAGAAGAAACCTATTTTGAGGGAGATTCAAATTTTGAAGAATAATCGATTTGTTTTTATTTTTTTAATCAGTCCAGGTATTTATTTGACAGAAAGTATGAGATTTTTTTATGAATTAAAAAAAAGCTTTAATTGGCTCTTCTGTAAAGTTACTACATGTCACCTAGTAACTTTTTCTTTCCACCATCGATTTATACTAAGGAAATCAACATTGTATACCTAATTAATGTTCCTTTGGATATGGTCTCAAGTATTATGAAACACATAATTATTTTGTCCACAATTAGGACTGAATATTATAAACCTTTTCACATATTTTCCATTTTCAGATCTGTGCAAAATAGCCGGTATTGTTTCATTGAACTTGCCAAGAGAACAAATTTCTTAAAAGGCTGTGAATTTGAAGCACTGGTCGCTTGGTACGATTGGATTGAGAAAAACGTTGACATTTCTCTAGATCTCATTGGTAAGAGCTCTCAATTTTTGTTTCTCTTTAAAATCTTTTTTTCATTTAAGCTACTTCTTCAATTGCCCCTTCATTAAATCATTTTTCTGTATTCGAAATTATAAGAAAACGGACTTTTAATTGTACAGTGAAATTTCTCTTACACATACAAAGAAGCAAAAAAAAATAGCATTAACCCTATTTCCACCACCATTGTCTTATTTTTTGTACAGAGTAGGTACGATTGGCGGGTTTATTGGTATGGACCAATATCTCCAACCATTCAAATAACAAGTTAATAAGAGATGTACATGTCAAGACATCAAATTACGGAAACAGGGAAAAGAAGTCTAGGAAATAGGAGAAGGAATGGGTTGAATTTAGATTAGGGGTTCTATAGAAAGATAATGATATTTCTTAAAACAAATTGAGGATGAATCGTCACAGCTTGTCCAGAAAACTGCTACTAAATAAAAATGTATTTTGCCATGAATTTTTTATTTTTTTTTATTATAAAAAAGAAATATTAGCACTCTTATAATTTGCCCAAATATTTCAATTTTGGTGGCCATTTTCAACTAGTTGTAAATAACTCACTATTAGAAAATGGAAATCATGTTGAGGTAGAGTGGGGCTCGGACCTCTGATCCGTGAGTCCGCAACGCTAGCCACGGAACCACCACCCGACCCAAATGTAGAGCGACTTTGTTCTTAACAAGATACTTGGAAGAGTTAGGGTTGTGATGGATGTTATATAATAATGAAAGGTGGTACGTAATTATTTATAACTATATTATATTATCCTGAACTTCCCTATTTTTACAAAGTAACATACTAGACGCTGAGGACAATGTGCTCATAAATACACTTACGGCACACAGATAAATTTTCGCTAAAGCGCAATAGTACATTCAATGGTAAGTTGCTCAATTCGTTTCATGGAGCTTGGGATTGTATATACATTTTACTCTAAAGTTGCGTCTCAAAATGGACATGAAGCCGATGGAACAAAATACATCATCCCTCGGTGCACATGTGCATCGTATCTACCGGGAATGAACCACAAAGATGTGGCTTACATATTTTCAGTTACCAGGCAGATTCCTCGGACATCGGTAGTCGCTTTCATCTTGTGAACAATAATGTAATATGTGATATCAATGTTTTATTTATTTAGCTGTTTATTGTTTACTTTTTATCATGAACCCTGGGCTAACTTGCTACTCTGCTCAATGTATATATTTTCTTTAAATCATTGTTAGGTTTATAGAATTCCAACCGTCTGTAGATGCAGGATGTTTTGTAATCCAGCTCTTATTCGTAAACGATTTTGTAAAAATAGTTATAAAATTCAATGATGTAAATGGGGGCTAAGTTTCGTAAAGCCCATGCGCTCTTTAGCTGCAAGACACGCTGTAATCTAGCTCCTATATGTTATTAAATTCAATTATAATTGGAAACGAGGAACTAGAATCCCAACCGTCCATGCGCTATGTAGCTGCAAGACATGTTGTGATATTTAACAACTTGGTGTACCTGTCATAGGGAAGTTACGCATACTTATATCAGTGGACATGGCACTTGACCAGTAGCTTTAAGGGCTCTTGATTCCAATTCCAGAGCAATTTGTTTACTGCAATGATGTTAGTGCAATATGAAATGCATATTGATGATTTTATTCAATATGTTTTTAGTTTATCTGCGAACTACCCCTGAAGTTGTTTTTCAAAGAATGATGAAGAGAGGCCGAAGTGAAGAATCTACTGTTTCTCTGGATTATCTTAAACAGGTTAGTTTGTGTTGTAAAAATCATAATATTTCATTGTTTCAAATATCAACTTCTCCACTAAATCTGAGCAAGTCACATAGAATATAATTAATTTTCAATTGAAATTTATTTTCCTTATAATTTATTCATGTAAAATGCAACTCCCTCTTCCAATCTGTTTCTTTATCATTCTAAAAATTAGTAATTAGTATTTATTATACATTTTCCTGATAAAGAATACAGTTCTGTTGTGAAATAGAATCAGAACCCTGGACGGGCGTTCTCGACTCGATGGCTACTTCAGGTAAAAATCATGAAAAGAGAAATCTAGCAAAGACAAGTCCACCTTGTAGTATAAGAGTTGGGGCGCTTGCCTATCAGGATTGACGTTCTTGGTTAGATTCCTTGCAGTGTAGATGTGAAATATTGGTTTGATCGTACGCTGCAATATTTCGGTGTTTCTGGACAGGCACCTGAAGCGTAAGATTGATCACCTTACCTTCCATCTAACAAAAATGATTTAGATATGCTGCAATGAGATACTTCAGCCTTGCAGGAAGTTGGATACAAAAAATATTTTCTTATGCGTGGTAAAAATTGGAGCATTGTGTTATATGGTAGTTTCTTGAAAATGTACGGAAAAAATATTTAAATAAAAACTAACTACTTTAAGCGACGTCACTAGTTCATATGAATCATCCAATGATAAGAGAGTTGGGGAAGATCTCCGGTTAACTTACCATCGACCGAACCAATCGGCAGAACTGACCGAGAAGAAGCGGAAGAAAACTTGAGATGTCACGTGCAGTGTAATTTTCGAAATACTATATTTTAAAAAATAAAAGCGTTTTTAATACGATACCATTTTTTTTATTTAATTTTTTTGGCTTAGTTTAATAGTCTATTAACAAATATATATTTTTTTTAAACCACTGAAACTCCATACCTTATTGCAGTGCCAACGCAATGCCCTATGCACCTTTGGGTACAGATAGGGAAATGATGATGATTATATATCAATTCTCTACCAAAGGTGCTATTCTGAATCTT
This sequence comes from Micrasema longulum, assembly GCF_059751315.1. Classification (NCBI taxonomy): domain Eukaryota; kingdom Metazoa; phylum Arthropoda; class Insecta; order Trichoptera; family Brachycentridae; genus Micrasema; species Micrasema longulum. The sequence goes on from NW_028278793.1 coordinate 176,182, forward strand.
CTCATGGGGATAGAGAAAAAAGAAATTTAGGGATTTTTATTCTTTGCATGCGACTACACTTTGCTTCATATATATGGATTCACTGATGATTAAATATCCAATGAAATGAAACCAAACATGATGATTTTCATTTAGAACATTATTGGGACCTTAAACATTACCTAAAACACTTAATTAGGTTGAATTGACCAAACTGTTTAAGTTTTTTTTTTGTTTTTTAAGGAGTTTTATAATGTCAAACTATGAAGCGTCAATTATAAAACTGTCTATTTTACTTTTAATCATCAGTGTGACCATATATGAAGCAAAATGTAGTCGCATGCAAAAAACTTTAATCCACAAATTAACCACTCTTTGCCCCCACCAGAAGATTCAGAATGAATATGATTTTTAAAAAAAACATCTTTGTCAAATCCACATAGGACTTTTAAATTTATTTTTCATAAGGCCTTACTCATAAACTTGGCATACAGTTACGCTTAAGAAGGGTCGTTATTCTACTACTATAATAAGAATGGTATTCCCATCCGAATTATACCACTATACTTAGGCGTAACTTTATGCTAAGTTTATAAGTAAGGCCCATTATGTCTTTATACCATGCTTTAACCTGTAATTGCTTCAATAATGAAAATAATACATTAATTATTCATTTTCTCAAAGAAACATTGATTTTCCAATAGGTCCATGATTCATATGAGAAATGGCTTTCCACCCCAGAACAAATTCATTGTAAACTTCTTACCATTGACGCAGACCAAGATTTGGAAGGAGTTGTTAAACAATTAGATGAACACACTTCAACTATTATGGGCATGACTAATGAGAAACCAACCAGTGTTGAATTTTAATCTCCCTTTTTAATGGTAGATAGGTATCGATAATTGTAATGAACTCTTAAAGCCTGCTGGCTTAAACAAATACGTATGTGGCGGTGTTGGGTCAAATTAGACCCAGTTTTAAATGTCACCTTTTAGATATTTTTGTGGGTTCTATAATTTTTTTCATCACAATATGCTCTGAATCATGAAAAGATATGTGGTAAAGTTTTATGTACCAATTTTCATGATTCAATTAAGGAAAATGACATATAAAAAAAAACTTTTCACATAACCGATAGCTTATAATACTACTAGGTCTAATCGGACCCCTCTCCAGTAGGTATAAGTTAATATCCAACTATCTGGGAATACCTAACTCAATCTGATTAACTAAAATAATTATTGAATTAATTTATAACATTGAAAACCGAACATTTGACTAAAAAAACTGTATATTAAGGACAAATGTTAAAAGTACCTTAGTATCATAGTATGTGTCTTAGTATCATAGTAGCAATCATAGTATGTGAAATTATCAAAGAAGTATTTTTTTCTTTAGCCTCGAACTTATTTAAAACTGCAACACAATACATATAACAAATGCATTATATATAGTTGTAATTACAAATCAAATAACACAGAAAATATTTGATGATTTCACGTGTGCCATGGCCAATTTGTACACAATAATGTTTTGGACATAAATGAACATATGTATATGAAATGTCAACATATGAACTTTAATAGTTTTAAGATAGCTTGAGTATAAACATTTTTACAATAAACATCTGTTAAATTGATTGCATTTATGTATCACAGAAAATATTTTGATTTTTAAGCAGATTTTATAAAATCGTCATGTCAAACCTGTTTCGTAACATAAATAGCAACTATGCAGTCATATTATAATGTTGACCTTTCATATACATGAATACATGGCCAATTTCACAGCTATGTCAAACTGCATTTAATCACCAAAAATGGCTATCTGACAATCTCAGATTGGTGTGAAACAAAACTGACCAAAGACGTGCCTGAAGTTTTTGGTCCAAATCCCGAATAGAAATTTGGAACATACAATACCGTGTTGATAATTCCTGACCACTGCAATAATTATCATGTCAATTGAAATGTAAACATAAAACCCATTGTTTTATTTAAAAAAACATATTTTAGGGCCGGTTGCATAGCAAAAAGTTATGTTCAAATTTATACTTGTAAAGGTTACTTTTTATTGAAATAGATTGGAAAGTTATCTATAACTATCCATTTTGACAAAAAAACTTCTTTTATTTTTTTAATTTCCATGTGACAGGCTCTTATACTTGACAAAATGCTCAATCCAGCTTTTATAATTATTATTTTTATCACAAAATTAAATATTACATATGCAAATAATATCATTAATGATTTGTAACCTCAATCCCTATCAAACCACTATCATTCTCTTCTTCAATGGTGCTCGGCCCAAAGCAAGCTTTGGCCCCCTCCAATTCCGCGTGTCCTTAGCCGCCGTCTTCAAATTTTTAACTGGTAGAAGTTGTGCTGCATCTTTTTATACGTTGTCCTCCCACCTGTCCAGTCATGATTCTTTTATGTATCTGCGCATTTGACATTCTTTGTACATATCCAGCCCATCTCGACCTGAGCCATCTTATATGTGTTGAGATTACTAGGGGCTTCGTAAATGCTGTACAATTCATTCAGCAGAAACGAAAACCATATTCATAGTTTGAACTATTTTTCAATGGTCTGTAAATTTTATTATTTTATCTTGTTTATTTCGGTAAGAAGTTTTTTTTTATTTTTATTTAGATTATTATTGATCGAGATTTATCAATAAACCTAGATACAAATAATAGGTCGTAGGATATATATTTTTACACTACTTCGTTTTGTAAAGACTGATAAAGAATATTTTTTTGAAATGTTAGAATCTTATATTTTGCCTTACTGTAGAAATACAGCAAGTGATTAATTTTTAAAGTTAATGTAATTTGAAAAGTAAAGAAGGTATAGCTATGAAATTAATGATGATTCAATGATGCTGGTGTGAATATTCCTAACCTAAAAAAATGTAGCACCGAACCATAGTTCATAAGTAAATTATTATTTAACATTGTTTATAAACTTTAAATACCTTTACTTTTCATTTTATCATAGTAGGTAGCTAATTCTATGTTTATTTTGTTGTGGTTTTGTGAAATTATTAATTTATGTGTACAAACCAAAGTTACATATACGTATATGAATATCATATTTTTATTTTTAAATATACACTGGCTATATTTTACAATAGCTAGACAGTACTGCCTCAAAAAAGATTTAAATAAATTATTTTTGTCATCACTTACAATAGTTTTAAATTTAAGTTGGTTAATGTGACTTTATAATATTTAGACTGTTACTGCTTTAAAAAAGAATTAAATAAATGGTTTTTGTCATCACTTACCCATAGTTTTAAAATTTAAGTTAGTTATGTATGACTTTTATTGCTCTTATTTGTAATGTGTTAATTTATAGAAATAAATAATTGATCCATAAGTTATTGATTTTATTTAATAATTTACATTATAATTTCCCAAAGGAAAGCCTACTTCATATTAAACGGAAATATAGTTCAACAAATTTATCTGTAAAGGTGATCTGCATGAATGTTGGAGGCAATTTCACTTTCCCATTTGTCTCCATTGGAGAGAAGTTTTTCCTTATTATACAAGAGTTCTTCATGAGTCTCGGTGGAGAATTCAAAGTTGGGTCCTTCCACAATGGCGTCTACGGGGCAGGCTTCCTGGAAATTCATTAAAAACGAGTTAACTTTTAGTACATTTCTGCAGATGATGACCTTTACGCATTTATAATGTGATGCTTTATGTCGCAAAGGAAGCCACATCTTCGGAGGACCACTGGTTAAACTAGAGGATGTGAAAGCTCTCACTCCCAACCTAAATAGCCTAATACTTAAAGAACCTAGCCATGAAGGAAGATATTTAGCAATGTGAGAGCACTCGCCCTCCTCTCCGTAACATAACAATACTGTAATATCTATGTACTAGAAGGAATGTGTATTTGACTACACACTTTTATCGATTGTTGCGCAGTATAGTCTAAGGATTATTCCTTAGATTATGATGAACATTGGTTTGTATGTTCCTGACCTAAGACAGTGTCAGGATAGATTGTTTCATGTTCCAATATACAGGATCAACCTGCCGATGGCTATGCCTGTTGGAAGGACTACCGCAGTGCTGAACAACATCGCTCTGGATGTTAAACTGTTCCATGTATCTGATGAGGTTTTCCAGAGCAGGATTCTCCTACTACTTTGACAAGAGTCTCTTTTATTCATTTTTTTATAATATGTACAATATCAATATCTTGAATTGAAATTAGTAATGTATACACTATGTTTTTAATTGAATTGAATGATATGATATTGAGAAATAAAATAACTTTGTTTTAGGAACCACTTTATTAATTTGCACAATTTCGGCAACAACGCATTGCCCTCTTCAGGCGCTCGTGTTAGTAAGTTCCACAAACATCCAAAATATGAATTGAAAAAATGTTTAATGTATTGAATAAGTCAAATGTGTCAATCGGAGGCTGCCATTAAAACCGACATTAGCATGTGATTGTTTAAAAAAAATAATACTGCGATCTAAAATATGTCGATTGATCAATAGCGTTTTAGTTCAAATTAAATTTACTGTTTTGATTTTTGCTTGAGTGTTAAAATATTAATTGGTGAAATTAAATGATAAAAGTAATTACCGAATCAATAGCCAAGTAAATATTTATTTTCACACGACCACATAGAAGAATATTGTTTTCTGCCATTGAAAAAGTGGCGAAAACTTTTTCAGTTTGCCGCTTCTGCACACTAGATTTGTAGTTCACTATTTATTAAATTTATTGAAATGTGATACATTGGTGCATTAATCGCGAGTGAAACGGCACTTACGAAAAATTTATAAATTGAAAGAAAATGAATGATAATTATTTACAAATATCAATATTCATAGAAAACTAAAGTTATAATAAGGTACGCCCTCTTTCATAAACTGGCGACACCAGTTTCCGTAATAATGTGCATTTCTCATTTTTTTTCTAACATTTTTCCATTTTCGTATTTCAATTTCACTTTTGTCTTTTAAAAAAATTCATCACATGAATCTACTAAAATTTTGATAATGTCAAAATATTATTGATTAAAAGTACCTGACAGAATCCACAGTAAATACACTTTGTCATGTCAATATCGTAGCGAGTAGTCCTACGGGATCCATCTGCACGTTCCTCGGCTTCAATAGTAATAGCCTAAAAACATACACAAGCAGTTTTTGTAATACAATGCAGTACTAATACTAATTAGTGATTTTCTTAAAAGTATTTTATTTGAAGATAAATTAATGAGTAAGATTAATGCTATCCGAAATTAAATATCAACTGTTTTTTGGACACAAGTATGAGAAAAAAAGTAGTTGGACTTTCTACAAATTAAAACGATAGAATGAATCAACTTTCGATGGATAAATGATAGCATCACACTTGTGTAGTTTTCATTATAATGTTGATCTTCCATAAACTCATGTATATATTCATATATCGACTGTGTTTAGGACAAAGACTTTCGGCCAAAGTTGTTTTATTAGTTTGAATGTGTTTTTAATCATTACGTGGGTCTTATAAACATTCTGACAATAGGTGTTTCCATTTTAAATACTTTTGCTATAATATGTATAAGACCTACGTGATTAATTAAAAACACATTAAAAATAATGAAACCACTTTTTTTATAATAATTGTGGTTTGAAGCCTTTGTCCTGAACAGTCACTTTATGTTTGTTTAGCAAAACTGACTCTTTAATCCATGTAAAAAGTTAAAGTGCCTTCAAAATAACTAAATATTTTTTTGCTTAGTTACAGATTAAAAATATTTTTTTCAAATAGAAAACACTTCTTTATTTTGATTAATATACCTGGGCTGGGCAGATTGCTTCACACAGTTTGCAAGCAATGCATCGTTCTTCTCCACTAGGATATCGGCGCAAGGCGTGCTCTCCACGGAATCGCGGACTAAGAGGCCCTTTCTCAAACGGGTAGTTGATGGTCGCTGGTTCCTATAAAACAATATATATTTGCCGTTAAAGCAAGCCGGCATTGATAAAATAAAACAATAAGTTTAAAAATTATACATGAAAAAATATTAATGTAGGTGTTCTGGACGCGCGAAAGTAGAAATTCTAAGACAAAGGTTCGCTTTCAGGTCTGGCCTTGGCAATACCGGAGCAAATATAGATTAGGATTTGTATAAATTAATGCATTAAAAATGTTGATAAATGTGTTGCGGTTCTAAAAAAGAGAAATCTCGGTATGTATTTAATGCAATAAGATGAGCATACCAAAACTAAATTCGAAACATGTTGGAATTTTACATAACATTACTTCATATCATTCTAAGACGAGACTAATAAACCAGGGACTGAAATTATACAATAGACTACCAGACAAAACTTAACAAAAGACTCAGACTACCTCTACATAAGACGTTTAAAATATTATCATTTTTATCGCCGTGCAGGCAAAAGTCACTAACCCTAAAAATGACAGTTTTGAGCTGTATATGCCATTCGAAACATAAAATTATATTAAATAAGAGGCCAACTTCACCAAGGTAACTTAGTTATAAAAAAGTTACATGAATCCGAATTATTTTTTATACGTGACTTTATATCATTACATGTATTTATTATATGGCAAAAATGCCTTTTACAATATAACATTATATATTGTACATAAACATTTTTTAAAAACATGTTAAAATATTTTTTAAAATAAAAATATATTTTTACCCAAAATATTATAATAATTTCTTATGTTTTCTTCCATTCACTGACTTTTATAGCTTGCATTGTCCAGATTATAAACAAACAGAAGTCACATAGTCAAATTTTAGCCACCTTGTCTCATTATGTATCAGAAGGAAAAAGTTACCGGTGGAAATTATCAAAAAGATATAAATGAATTATAAACCTATAAAACGCAAACTTTCAAATTGCAATTTTTCAAAATTGTGTTTTTTGGATTAGTGACTTTTGCCTAAACAGCGACGATATATTTCATTTGTAACCGACTCATTACAGGGGGTGGATGGCGGCTTCGTCTCCCTGATTCCTTCTATTCGGCTCACCCGGCGTAAACGGGAGGCCTAGGAGCCTGGCATATCGAGAAAGCACTGACCGGTAAGTCAACCTCAATAGTCCCAAAAAGGACTTTCCAACAAGTCCTGTTGGTACAGAGAGGTGATCGCAGCCAGGGCAATCATCAACCAGTGGCGAAGAGCGAAGTCTGGAGCGGGAAGCAGAGAGGGCGCAAGGCAACAAGAGAAACACACAACTCAAGTGTCTGGAGCGAACTGACTGGTTATTACAAAACGTACACATTATAAAGCGTTGCGGGTCCACTGCCCGTCACGTAAGTTCACGGCCACCACCAAAAGAGGGGCCAAGGGAGACGGCTCACCCACTCGGCTCCTTCTTACTCTACCTGACAGCCGGCAAAATAAATAGACGTTCACCCGAGCACGCAGTTTAGTTTAGTTGCAGTAGACCACGCGGCGCGTTACATACAAAACCACATTGAACATAATATAATAAACATACAAAAAATACACAAAGTCAATAAAAAATATAAAATTAAATCCTATTCTACGTTTTCCCCAGTATAGCCAAGGCCGAACCCCAAAATGGAACAAATCGTCTTTATTGTGGATTCAGCACATGGCTTTGACAGATACCGGGGCCCTATACTATTCAGTATTCATATAAAATATACTATTAACATACACAAGACAATAATAACATAGACAGCGGTTCTTAATTCATCTCCAGCGTGTCCGGAACATCATTCATTCACCAATACGGAAAAATATATTTCTTAAGATGCTGTAGTATCGTAAAATTCCAATTTATTTACCTTGAAAATATGGGCCAATGTTACAGCTCCTCCCCGGAAGAGTTCTGACCAAAACATCGTAATGGCTGCCCTGTTAGTTATGGCAGTGAAACTCATGTCCTCAACTGTATCATTCACATACATATACCCAGAAGACGATGATGGGGTAGTAGGAGGAGTACTCATCAGTCGCGCATTTCTGGCACCTACTAAAATAAAATAATAACAAAAGGTCAATAAAGGAATGAGGATAAAGATATTATCGTTAAATTTTGTGATATTTTGTACTTGTGGAGTTTAGTTTATATAAATTATATTAAGTGAAGCAGGGTTTTAAACGTAAAATTACGTCGTTAAATCCATTCTAAAATAACTTCATTTGTATGCCTATAGGTTATGAAGTCAGTTTGACAGTTGCGTAACACTATTTATTATATGTTGTCTTCTGTATCACCATTTTGAATTATCCGTAATAAATTGCTTTTTAATCATTTTTATTACTTTACCTCTTGTCACAACATTGAATATTTTGGTGTACGACATTTTAAGGAAACCCTCCTAAACACCTATCAAAACTCAAGACGTCAAAATTTGTCCATATCCCATAGATAAAACGCTATCTAGTCTATATTTAATTTTTGTTTTTTTCTTTAGACTTTTTTCTATTTTTTCTTCTGCTTCGTTTTTGATGGCCTTTTTACCTCTCGACTCGGATGTTCAGGCCAGTGTCGGGTTTTAGTTTTTTTTTTCTTTAGATATTTACACATGTGTTAGTAATATGATATAAACAAGTTAGTAAGTTAGAATTTAAAAGTGAAAAGGCCATGAAAACACGAAGAAGAACTAACGAAGAAGAAGAATTTAATATAACATATACATATAATAATATAACATTTTTACAGCTTAACATATTTTATAATCAAATATTATAATTACGCTGTTTGCAAAAATATAAAGTTGTGAATGTCCTCTGTAAATAAAAAAAAAATGTTTTTAAATTTATTATAATATTAACGAAATTGATGAACACACTGATTTGAGAAACCCAATCATCGGAGAAAAATTTTACTACGCACTGAAAAAGATTAGAGATTGAAATTCACCAGCATTGATGAAATACTGGCCGAGCTTATGAAATCGTCAGGGAAGCGAATTGTAGACGCTTTGTTGAAAATGGTAAAGATGAGTTATAAGACAAGATTAATGCCAGAGGACTTCGAAAAATTCATAATCAATACTTTAAAGTTGATATATTATGGTTTCAAAATATTGACAAATAAACATTGACTAATTATTTTGCAAAGAATCGCATCAAAAGAAGGTCGCTCTTAATCAAGACCAATTTGGATTTAGAAAAAAAAATGGGAACTAAGCTATATATTATTGTATTTGTGAACAATATTGGAGAAAAGATTTTGAACAAATCAAAATACGTACATTTTGTTTTTGTGGATCTAAGAATGCCATTTTCAAAATTAAATAGAAAACGACCTTCAAGGTGATGAGAAAAGTAGAAATAAATATAATTTAAAGGCAGGGGAATGTATGTGCGCTGTAAAAGCGAAGCTGCTGTAATTGCATATAGAAATTTTAAAATAATTTCAAAATAAGACAGGGAGTTGGACCGGGATACTCGCTGTTGCCAATACTTTAAATGGATAAACACATCATCATCATCATTCCCTTTCTTCACCTAATGGTGCATACGGCACTGCGTTGGTACACCAATTGCAGCGTATCTTGATCATTTTTTCTACATGAAGGTAAGATGATCAGTCTTCCGCATCAGGTACCAGTCCAGGGACTATGAAATACTCTGGTGTGAAAACACTCTTTTAAATAAAATAAAAAACATAACAACCATGTCAGGAATAGAACCCGAGACCTCTCGCATGGTAGGCAAACGCGCTGACCGAATATATACAGATGCTCAATAAATAAAATAGAGGAAAATGAGTCATGGTTACAATGCAAAAACACACTGGATAGATATGTCAAGGTTTGCTGATTGCAAATCGCTCTGATTGCTAAAAATGAAGAAGAACTAACAGAAGCTCTGACAACCATAAATAATGTACTTACCCAGATAGCAATTTAAACTTGCCTCAAGCTTGCATCAAGTTTGAAGTATCAAGAGTTCAAGCTTCACCCAAGGTTGCGATTGCAACTCTGTAAACTTTAGGCAAGTTTAAAGCAAACTTCCTAGTTACCATCTTTTTGTTAACTTGCATGTTTGGATTTATTTAGCAAAAAAAAACAAAAAATACAACAAAAAAAAACAAAAAAATAGAGAAAAAAAAAACAAGAAAAAACAAAAAAAATGAAACAAACGAAACAAAATCAAACCAAAAAAACAAAAAACACGAGGCTTCTTAAAAATATTAATATTAAATAAAATATCTTGTTATGTATACTCAGTATATTTATTTTGAATAAATAATGAAAATTACGGGCTATTTTTGCCAAGAAAGTCAGATGATGTGATGTCAAATAATTCATGTCAATTGACTGGAGATCAGAGTCCGGTGCATTCTTTTGTCTCTCAACTCTGAAACAAATAAATAAAACTGTTTTATGACTTACTAGCTTTTCGACTAGCGGGATTTCTCATGGTAAAAAGTATCCGATATTCAAATCAAAATTTGTTTTTTTTGAACAGAGGGAAAACATTTTGGGAAGGAATTATGGAAGTCTAGGTATTTACTGGGCTTATGTACTGTCATTGGCTGGTTGAAGTGGCCACTTTACAAACTGTGTAACATTAAGCGTTCTGCCTATGTTTAAACATCCTCATTTCCTCAACTCTTCCATCTGTTAACTTTTGTGAAGTATAAGAGCCTCTGGGGTTAAAGTATTGGTTTATTTTATCGATATATTATCAACAGCCTTTTCGTTCTGTAAATAAAACATAATTCAATCAATTCAATTCAATAATTGTAAAATGTTTGTGATATTTAATAATTAATTAATCAGTTTAAACTATTGCAAGCGTTATGCAGTGGATGAGATATTAATATCATTCTTACTTTAAGGCTGTAGTCGGTAAGTTGAATCGTACGGTTTGCCGCCGAATGCGTAAAATATACCGCTTCAAGACAAAGCAATCAAAAAAAATATCCTGTTACATTGTATGTTCGTCAATTTTTACGTACTCTTCATACTTTGTTTGACAAAATGAGAAAGACAGAGATAGATAGAGTTTTTGCGTGATTATTTAATAGGTAAAATCTATAAATAGCACTCCTGACTAGCGTACTGCAGAGATAATGTAGAATTGTACAACTATCGGATAATCTGTGACATATGTTGATTTCTGGCTTCTGGGTAATTATGGATATTTGTATTTTCGAAGTTGACAGATAACACTGTTATGTTTTAATGAAAATGCACCATGTCACTTAAGTGAATGCCAAAAAAATAATGCACTTCATAATATTGTTTTCAAGAGAAAAATTATTTGATCTCATCAAATTACGTAAGTAAAAACATTTTTTGACAGTATGACATTTTATAATATTTTTCCTTTAAACTGATAAGTTTTTTGAATTTGCACTTGATCATGTATTTCGTAATAAAATTGGAAAAATATGGTAGATAAATTCTAAAAAATTAACAACATATAATGATAAAAGACTCGGCCAAATACCTAAAAATATTTTTATAGGTTAAGAATGTATTGTGTATATTATTTTAATTGATTTTATTTTCTTAGTTACTATTTAAGTTCAAAACCATGATAACTATCAATTAAGGTAAGCATTGCATTTAATCTATGTAAAATTTATAAATACATTTCATTCCAGGTGCAACAGACAAAAGAATAATGCAAAAGAATAAAGTCAAAAGGGTGCCTACCAACTTTTACACTAAAAACCTATAAAAGCACATTTAATCACCTATCTAAGAGTTGTGTATCAAGTTCTATATAGTAAAGCATGTATTCCACTCAGAAAATACTAAAAAGATGTCTACATAATCTTACATGAAAAAAACTAAAACGGTAATTCAAGCATTTTAAGAGTTTTGTGCATAGAGTGGAAACCTTGTATTGACAAAATACTGTAAGCGATTATTTTAATATGCATTGAGAAAATATAAATATGCTAAATTACTTACATAATAGTTTTATTTCTATTTTTACACCTATGTGAGAGTGACGTAAAATATTTTAAAAATATATACAAGTGTTTTAAACCTTTTCGAAGTAAATAGAATTTTGGATAGATCATCATCCCTATCACCTATTGGTGCATAAGGCATTGCATTTGAAAACAAAATACAGCGTATTTAATAATATATAACATGAAGGTAAGATGATCAATCCTGCAGTCCCGTGCCAGTCCAAGGAGAATTAAATATTGCAACGTAAAAACACATAAAAAAAATATTTCACTTAACCCTGCCAGAAATTGATCGTGGGACCGCTTGTAAGTAAAAATAAACAAATTGTGGAGGAAAATTTCATTTTTATTGAAAAAATACTAAGGTGCAAATGGTTCAAAAATATATATTATTGGGAAGAACCAGTAAAGAATCCCAATATTTTTGATAACAATAGATCGCTAGTTATTTTATGAAAAATACATTGTGAAAAAGAACTAAGAATATATTTCATGTTACAATGGTCTTGATTTAGGGGGGACAGGTTCAATCAAAGTTGTGTATCTGGAAACAGAAATTAAAAAAATAATAAAAGCAACATCTACATAAATTTAAAAAAAAAAAAACCATTATAGTTGAAAGAGGGCGGAATTTCTAAGCTGATTTAGGTAAATATTTTTCTGAAACTGGTGAGTATAATTTAACTTTTACTGGTTGATGGGATGTTTTCGTTAAACAGCTTTTTTTAACAATTTATGACTTTATTGGGGGCAACTTTTTTGTTTTCGATAGCCTCGAGAACATTTGGTGGATCTCTGATAGGCATGGATCGTGTAACTCGGGGGTCAACAAGCTCTGGAAGCAAACAGTTTAAATAAAAAGATTTTAATTTTATGTTGGGCTCCGGTCCACACTCCAAAAAGACATATATTTTTTTTAGTAATATGCAACTGTCCTTGAACTTGGTAATACCAATCGTGATTCTGATTTACATAATACTCGGTATGGTTTCTATTTCTTTTCCAAAACTTAATTTTACCACTGTCGATGGCGGTTTCAACAGTCATAGTCATATTAGAAGCAGAGGATGGACATTTTATTTCTATAATGATACCGCCATGATCCGTACTAATGTTATCTGGTGTGGCGCCTAGAAAACAATATTCACTATCAATAAACAGCCCACACTTCTGAAATTTGATATTTTCTTGAAGGCTTAATTGGTTTAATGCGGTCAGTTCATAATCCTGACCATATTTAATAGAAAAAATATTACTTAGCGATTTACTATATGGCATACTTTTAACTAACCCTGAACAACTAATTCCTATTCTTCTTTTACAAACTTTACCAAACCATGACGCAGTGAGTAAATTTCTACACTTTTCTAACCATTCCCCGCTATCTGATTGTAAAACCGTTCTTCTTTCTATCAAATTTCTTTCAGAATGATCGCCGATTCCATACCACTTGAAGATCCTGAGTAATTTTTAAAACATTCATGTTTTGGTGCCTCAATATTCTTATTAGTTGCTCTAGCACAAATCACACAGTATTTATTATAAACACCCATATATAGAACTTTCCCCGTACGAAACCCTACTATAGAAGCTGCGCCCGAGTTAGACGAGTAGTTGGTTTTGTATGATCTCTTAGACCAACACCCGTCAGCCACAACAGTTATCATTGGTTTACCATTTTCATCAATTTCACCATTCGCAGTAGCCAGTTGTCCCTCTTCTTTCGTTGCCTCCTCCATAACTTTTAGTTTCGCAGTATCCCACCATTCACACACTTTCTTATTGATCTTCAAATACTTCCATTTACTCATGCAAGGAATTCCAACAGCAGCAGTCAACTCTTGCAAACCACTATATCCAGAACCGATACTCGATATTCCAGACACAAACGATTCATTTAAACTCATTTCATTCGATCTGTCCTTGCAACAATTTACAGAAAAACATAATCCACACGTATTACATTTTAAATTTAATATAGAATTAAAGCCATGCAACTTTTCATCCACAATCACCATATTCGTTCCTTTGCAATCAAACATGGAAGAATGAGAAAATATTTCCTGGATTTTAGTGAAAAATTCCTGGATGTCCACAACTCTCCTGCCTTCCAACTTAAAGGGGTGTAATGGCTGTGCTAGCAGTTCTGGAACTAGCTGTTGCGCCTGAAATAATACAGATTAATTAATAATCATAATCCAATTTAGATTTCATTAGCTATTTTAATGTAAATACTTAAAATATTCCTACTTCGATATGAATACTAACCTGACAACCGTCATCTTCTAGAATATCAGTTGAAAGATATTTCGCTGGAACACCCTAAAACATTTCAATTTGCATATTACCCAAAAGGCAAATATAACCCTACTTATTGATAGTCAATATTTAGAAAATAAGGGTTATAATAATTATTATTTGTACTTTTTTATTGTGAATGCAGACAATTGGTAGAATTCTTTGTACTTTATTACTTAATTAATTATTGTACTTTATTTTTTTAAATATATAAGAGCGTATACTGTGACGCGTTTCGTCTTGTTAGGACATTTTCAAACGACGGAATGCGTCACAATATAAACTCTGGTCTTTTTAAACAAATAAAGTAAAATAAAAATTCAATAAACGTGTTTTATTTAGGGATACATTACCAAATTCAAACTTATTTGTACATTTAGTATTGTTTTGTAAAATGTTGTAGGAATTTTATTTATCTAAGTAAATAAGACAATAACTTACAGTGTATTCTCCACAGGCCTTAGTTAATTTGAGCTTTTTTGAATCCTAAAATAAGCAAATAATAAACTGTTACATTTATTTGTAATGGTGATACAATGATTTATGTAAATCAAATGTCTGTCCTTTGTATTCTAAATTTTAATACTAATAAATTAATCAAATCCAACTTACATTGCATTTCTCCTTTGGAAATTGGGATTGATTTAGTTTTCGTTTGGTTTTTTCGTTGGTTTTTTCGGCATTGTTATGATAAAATCGGTCACTAAATATTCCAAATTTATGGATTAAAGTATCACTCGTCTTTGATTTCTATAATAAAGTAATTCTGATTGATAGAAAATATTATTAGTCTGAGGCCGGCTAAGCAAAACGTCAAACCATCACAATGAAGTTGGCTGCGTTCGCGACATTGTAATAATTATATGGCTGTTTAGTGTACACTTTGTACATAGTACCTACCGAGTGCTGGTATGTCCTAGATAAATGTGCAATTTGACCGTTTTTGTGTACGAGTAAAATGACGCCGTTAATTGTTATTTGAATATGACGTGAAATTACATTTTTGAATGATTTATCAAATTCGAACAAACTATTCATTCAAAAAATAACTTGGTTTTGATCCTGGTTTAAATTGTGTTAGAAGGAACACAAAAATAATATGTTTCGAACTAAATTTTGTTTTGAAAAAGGCATTAAAATTTTGAGCACAGAAAACACGTCCGTCTGCGGCCGCTCTGAGGGCCGATCTGAATGTAATAAAAACCCAAATAAGACATTGTTTAAAATTGAATATTACAACTAGAATTATCGTATTGAAAAAAAATAAAAAAATACATTTCTATAAAAAAAGGTTTTAACTAAACTATTTCAATATTTTAAAATTTTTTATGGTGTTACTGATTGCATAATTTTACGTAGAAATAAAGGAAAAATTTATGTGATTTAAAATGCTTATATTTCTTTTCAAAAACAAAAAAATAAGATTCTGCCGCGGCCATCTCCTTTTTAAATTTATTATCTTCAAATCATTATTAAAAATTTAAGTTCAATACTTAGTCTTTATTGAGATCCCAGATTAATAAGCTTAGTCTAAATTTTGAAATTGCGTAATCTGCCGGTCTGAAAGTAATTATATATAAATAAAAAAATAAATAAAAAAAAAATACAGTTCTATAAAAAAAGGATTTAACTAAACTATTTCAATATTTTTAAATTTTTTATGGTATTACTGATTGCATAATTTACGTAGAAATAAAGGAAAATTTTACAAAAATTTATGTGCTTTAAAATGCTTATATTTCTTTTCAAAAACAAAAAAATAAAATTCTGCCGCGGCCATCTCCTTTTTAAATTTATTATCTTTAAATCATTTAAAGAAAAATCAGTTCAATACTTAGTCTTTATTGAGATCCCAGATTAATAAGCTTAATCTAAATTTGAAATGGCGTAATCTGCCGGTCTAAAAGTAATTATATTTTAGTTATATGAAACTTTGAAGTACATTTTTTGATAGAAATACCTATAAAAAGTATTGTTTTTATCTCATACATAATTTTTAGTTTTTTTTATTGCGCGATTTTTGACAAACATTCGTTTTAAAATGGCAAAATCGTATGATTTCCTAATTTTGCGTTCGTTTTACCAGACTACAGCCTTGACAAGACGGTTTTGTCGAGTGACAGTGCAACAAAAACTCACCTTTAATGTGTTTTCCTCAGTGGCATATCAATAGTTTATCCTTTAAACTGAGTATTAACGGAAGAAGTAATCGCCGGAAAAACGTCCAATGATAAATGCGTAATTAAAGAACCGCGCATTATAAATGACATGAAACCCACGGACGAAAATGGTGAAATATATCATTTTTCTATGACCTTGATAGTATTGCCAATCTGAATGTTGTTCGGAATTAACCACTGAACAACCACACTAATTTAATTCGGTGGCCTTCGTGGTGTAGTGGTTAAGACATTTGGCTCACACATGGAAGGTTCTGGGTTCGATTCCTGGTGAGAACATAAAAATTAAATGTGATTTTTCTTAAGGCTATGTGTACCGTGCTGTAATTCACCACTGTAATTGGGCCTCACGGCCTGTTGTGGTGCTAAAAAAAATCGGTCTGGTAGAAAAGTCCTGCGATTAAATATAACAGTTTAAATAAAAAAAAATAAAAAAAGGAATTCTCTCCATATTTTTATGTATATGGCAATATGTTGATCATTACTATATGACTTTCAGATTCTGAAATACCATTCTTGACATAACAAGATTCCAGCAAGTTTTGTCAAAACTTGTCTCTTCAAATTTGACAAAACAATATTCCAGCAATTTTTGATAAAAACTTGTCGCGTCAAATTTTCCTTTTTAACCTTCCATCAATCTTATGTCAAGTTTGTACCAAGTTTCACTGCTATCTGGGTAGTAATAAATATATCATGAAAATGACCACGAGCAAAACTTAGGTGATAAAACTATGGCTATGAGCATAAAATTAAGGTTAGGAGCAACAACCAAAAACGTGAAAGAGTTTGTATACCTTGAAAGTAGGATCACTGGGTCGGTGGAACAAAAAAAATAGTTGATTGCCACGTACATAAAGCAAGGCTTGCGTTCATTAAAAAAAAACCAAAGATTTTCGAATCAAACAACATGCATATATGTATCGAGCATATTAATGTACAGCTGTGAGACATGGTGTCTTACCGAAAGAAATAAAAAAAGATTAGAGGCCTTAGAGATGTGATGCTACAAAAGAATATAAGAAATTTCCTGGAAAGGCCACATCACAATAATGTAGAATCGAATAAGAGAGACACATAATCAAAATCATCTTAGAGAGGTGAGCACAATAAATCGGCCACATTAAGCGCCATGAGGGTCTCCTGTTTTCCATAATATAAGGAATGGTTGAGGGGACATATAACAGAGGGCACCCTTGACGGGAGTATTTAAAAAAAGTATGCGAGGACTTTAACTCCTCCTTATATGTTGAGCTGAAGAGGGTTGCAAAGAATAGAGCGCAGTGGAGGACGAGATGTAGGACTTTGCTGCAAATCAATCCCTAAGATTGAGAATGCGAAGTAAGATATGTTTGTATACATAATAAATGGAGTTGGGACTTATGCCAACTTAACCATTATTTATTATAGGAGCTAAAATTCACTAACATTTTATTGTATACCCACACACAGGCCATGCCTTTGTGGGATTTTTTGTTTACTTTTTTTCTATTAATATGTATTTCATTCATATGTAATTATGGTTTATTTTTTTTAATACCCTGTTTTATTATTACGTTTATTGTAAAAAAAAAAAATTTAAAAAATGTCTCAAATAAAAAGATAAGTTTCTTTTTCAAGAGAAAACAACGAAATAAGTTTACTAGAGTTTATCTCTTCATCAGTAAACTTATATAAGTCAAAGTGACATTGTTGGTGATACTGCGTTACCGCGTAACCTATTTTTTAACGAAAATGTTTTACTAGAGAGTCAACTCATTATAGGGACTAAGACCTGTTGATTTTAAATAAATGCTGTTTTGACTATAAATAACAACAGTTTTTTTATACAATAGTGGTATTTTAGGTTAATCAATTGATAGTTATGCGGTATAACAGTATCACCGACGATTTGATATTCGTATTTTAAACGACTTAATTTATCTGAATTGAGTCGCTTGGGTATTATTTATAATACTTTCGTTATTATTTATGTGCAAAATGGAGGATCGGATTTTATGAATCACTCACGTCGCCTTTTTTTTCTTTAAATTTATTGTTTATGACTGGTGACTTTCTTTTTTTGTGGTTTGTCAAACCCATAGATACAGGATATGTGTCAACCTGGGGGAAACGTCAATTGTCAAAAATACACTCAAATAGTAGTACGAAAATATTAACATGCAAAACTTATTTTCATAGAAATACCAGAAAATTCATTTTCGTGTTGGTTTCGTTACCGTGTTTACCTTGCTTTCAATTTGTAAATATAATATTTGTTTACTCGGCCATGCCAATAAATGCAATATCAAATAAAAACACCTAAAACAAATCCAAAATGATTGAAACTTGTCCTAAGAAATGCATGATAATCGGCATTTTATTTTTAGTGCTGTAAGTTTATAATCATGATAATCGCTGTCAGTTGATATGTTTGTTGATTGCCGTTTTATATTATAAAAGAAAGTGGTGATCTCAATTATATTAAGTTAATATTTTTCGTAATAATTCCAGATTGACAATTGTGGTTCTTATACTAGAATCGCATTTTGCATCGGAGAGTGTGTCCCGCTCCAACCTAACGCAAGAAAATAAAAACTTTCCAACAGAAAATAACTCTACATGTTGGATTCACCAAGAATATACCACTGTCAAAGAATGTCATCCATGTACAGGTAACAAGGCTTTATTCTACACCTTTCCTTGTTTTCCTCTTTCTTACACATAGTTAGCCATATTATGGCACTGCAAAGACTTATTGAATTGCAACAATTATCTTGATTATTAGTTACCGCAAGTGAAATATTATTTTAATCTTTACTCTTCTGGTCATTTTAAACCTTAAACAATATTTGAATGTAGTTATACAGAAAGCAGCCAGCCATAAAAAAGTGAAACTGAGATAATAGCACATTTGTAAAAATAGTGAATAATCAAATCTACACAACAGTTAGAATGTTTTTGACTTTGACAAATGATAAACAATGAATACACTAGTTTTTTAAAAATATTGTAAACAAGAATCTAACTATGTATTTACCAGTTCTAATAACTTTTAATGTACCGTAAGGTTTTTCTAGTGCTGTAGGTGTTTTTTTGCAAATTGAGAAATGCCGTTTTTGTGATCAGCACTACTTTCTAAGAGTAATTATTACAGTTTTTTTGTACAAAAGCGGCCTGGCTGTTTTTAGCAGCACTTAGAATTGACTTTGCTGCACCTGTTAACACCAATATATCATTTTTTCAAAATTGTGGGCTGGCTGCTTCCTGCATAACTACGTTCATTTTGAGTATGGCGGATATCTCACACACAAGTTCTGGTTTAAACACACAAGCGATTGTTACCAAAAGATTTATTGTCTCAACAAAAGTAAGTGTTAAAAAAAACATATTATTGTTTTAATATTACAGAAGATGGTTTCTACTTAGTTTTATTCAATTTGTACTATATAATTACAACAATGTGTGAGTATGTCCGAATGCTTGCAGACTGGCTGGATTTCCTCCCTAGGGAGTCATTCATATTTTAATTTGTCAGGTCAGGTCATAAGCCCTGTAAATGCCTAGACGTCCATATTCCCTTCTCAATAATGTTTTCCTTCTCTGTTGAAATAAATTAAAACTATGTAATTACTATCGGATTATTACTACCAATTATGTAAAATATTTGTAATTCTTATTTACGTTCCTCAAATGTTATTGCCGTGAAATAATCATATTACTCATCATAAACATAAAATTTTATTCAGAATACAGGCGCCATGGCCCAGTTGATTAGATTGCTAGCTGTGAAACTGGCATCGTGGGTCCGATTCCCGCCAGTTTCAAGGAAAAAATCCAAAAAGATTTTTCCTTATTGGTCAGAGGGTGTTGTGGTGTATTTTTCGCTTGCTTTCATATCCTCTCTTTCGCACCTGCTGACAAGTCTCTAAACCAGGGGCTTAGCAGATCGAAAAGATTTATGAGAACACAATATGACTTTAATTTTATAATAACGATTATGAACAAATTCTGCCTAAAAATATTTTTTTTTTTTATAGAATTTGAAATAAAAAGCAAAAGCATCGGAGTGTGTATTCACACACATTACAAGGAGCTTCTAAAATGCAAAAATGGTGAAATTGTAACTCGAAGGTAAATAATAATTTATTACACTTTTGTTAGTGATACATGTTTTTAATACAAACTCACAATTGGTTTTAAGAAAATCTATCTGTACATTTTAAAAATTCACTACATATTTAATAATCAAAATTCGGACGTTTTTAGACCAAGTATTGGTATATTTAAAAAATATTTTTTATATGTATATGCATATTTAAATACAAGTCTTTTCTAAAGACACTAGACAGTGTTAAGTTTGTTACGGAAATGATGTATTTTAAGTATTTAAAATTGCTCTCAGATGGGTTATACACACGGTTTTTCAGGGTCAGACCGCGTAACGTCAGAGGAACTCATGGTAAGCTTTAAAAAAAATCCTTATAAAATTTATCCAAAAAGTAATTTTTATTTTTTAGATCTCAAAATGGGGTAAACTTTTAATTTCTAGGACTAGCATCCCTTCCGCAAAAAAGCGATAAAAACGTATTTGACCAATGAAGCGACACGCACCAGACGCGGACAAGGGAAGCGGCTGGGTAGGAGAGGAGTAGTGGTTTGTGGAGGGACTGCTTGTTCGAGAAATAAAAGAATTTATTACATTTTGAGATCATATATATTTTTTTTTAAATTGACTTTCTGGAAAAAAATTACAAGGATTTTATTTAAAGCTTACCATGAGGAATGCTCCTCTGAAGTTTCGCAGTCTAGACCTGAAAACCGTGTATTTACTTCAAACATACTGGTCTTGATAGCTCAAAAAAACAATTATTGTTCATTTTTGCATCATTGAGTAGCTCATTTAATATATTTGGATTATTTTGTTGTGTATTGTTTCTTCTCAACAACATTTTGTATTGTGCTGCAACATGCATTATTTGTTCGTGTTTGTGTTGCTGGTTTAGTTGAATGATTGAAAATTGCGTCATTCCAATACAGAAATAAAACAAGCACTCGCCTTGTATTGAGAGTCCTTCACTTAATTGCTCAAATCTCCGCAAGGGTCAGAATCGCCGGGAAGCTGTTTTGATCGAAGGGTTATTCTTGTTAATTGAACAGTCACGCGCAACAACATAGTTTCATCATCAGCATTACCTTTCCTCTCCTAATGGTGCATAGGGCACTGCATTGGTACTTTTATGTTACACGAAGGCAAGATGATCAGTCTTACGCTTCAGGTACTAGTCCAAGGACTATGAAATATTTCGGTGTGAATACACCCTTTTAAATTAATATTTCATATCAACCATGTCGAGAATCGAACCCGAGACCTCTTGCATGGCAGGCAAACGCGCTGACCATTACACCATGAGGCCGAGATAGTTTATGAATGTTATTTTAAGGTTTGATTTGTATACAATATTATTTAAATGTAAAGAGGGTCTTCCTTTTTTCTTTCCTCATCTGTATGAGAAACGGAAGAGATTTTCTTTACAGATTTGTCTTTTTATAAAAATTTCATATTTTTGTGTAATATTTTTATTCACAGTTGTGACAAAGTTGCATACTTGGAAGAAAGAGCCTTTTGGAAGTTTATGGGATGGACCTGTTTAGTTGGTGTAATATCGTGTATTACTGTGGTATTCAGACAAAGAACATTGAATAGAAAAGCAATGATAAGAGTCAGTAATCAACTTGCTAATGGACTTTCATAACTTGTGAGATCTTATAAGTTCATATTTATTATTATTCTTCGACGGGAGAGTTTTAGATTTTATTCTTTAAATACTTTATCAGCAATCTGACTAAAAATATTGAATCATGATCTAAATAATCACAAATTTTTCATTAAATTAAACTAAATTCTTATTTAACCGATTTATTATATTTTAAATGTTGGAAAACAATTGAAATAATATTGTTTGTCATCTTTAAGAATGCATTCACAATCTCATTTTTTAAAAATACATTTCTTATGACTAAAACGATGTGTATTTAAAATATATTTCAGTATATAAAAGTAAAATTTAATTTTAGCAACAACTGCTGTCTTTATTCTGAGTTATCTAAATTTAGTGAAAAGTAATTACATTTATTTTTGTAATTCCGTACCAGTTTTTTGCTTAATCATTTATAAACAATAAAATTTATACTTAACATTATAAATTATAAGTTGACCATTAAAAATTAAAAAACTAGAATCATGATTTTTGTTCCTCTTTATCCAAAAAATAATAATTGTAGTTTAATAATAATAATTATTATTTTTTTGTTTAAATATAATATATTATGAATAAAAAATATTTTTCATAACAATCTGTTTTTATTTGTGGGTGTTAAAAAATATTTTGCCTGCATTTTTTCATACGAAATGGTGTAAAATGTATTTATTTATTTCTTTAACAAATTAATTATGTACAGTTAACCCATTGCAACACAAAGCCGGCAAATCGCCGGCCAAAGTCAATTTGTCACTGACACACAAAGCCGGCGATTCGCCGGTTTGTCATTGAAGTGTTTTTTTTTTTATATTAAAACAGAATGACAATAACTTTATTCATAAAAATGACATAAATAAGTATATTTCGGTTACTGATTTCATAATGAAATGTAATAATCAAAATTTATTACAAAATATTAATTTAGTCTCAATGTTATTGTAATAAAAAAATGTGTCTAAATCAAATAGTGTGTTGTATGAACAAATTATGTCATCTTTATTAGTGGTGCAATGGGTTAATAATCAATCAAGTATTTTATCAACTCACTGACAACTTTAACATTAATACTATTTCCTAGTAATCTATATCGTTGTTTTTTACTAACGTCTTCTGGAAAATCAAAAGAACGAGGAAATGCCATCAACCGAGATACTTCATTGGGACAAAAAAATCTAAGATTTAATTTTTGCAAGATGTCATTGTATTCTTGGGATTCATTGCAAAGATTACTGCAGACTTCAAATGATGCTTTGACTTCTCCAGGTGTGGATTTTGTGAAAACTGACCCTGTTCCCTCCAGGAAATGGGTGTAAGCTTTCGTAAAACAACAAGATCTTTTTGAATCGGGATAACATATGTCCAAGACCATGGCTCGCTTCAGAAATTTCACTGGCAGATTGTATGAATCATCTAATGTTTCATCAATTATTGTTTCAATAGTGTACGCTTCTTCAACTTTTTTGCTTGGGAAATCACACATCTGCAAAGTAAAAGTCACTTTCAAAATGCTCATTTTCTCCTGCAAAAGAGATGAATTGTACACAATGTATTTATATGAATTAATGTAAAAATATTGTTACAAAGATTTTAATTGTAATAAAAAAGATGAATTTACAATAAAATATTTTAATAGGGTGAATCAAATATAAAGTGGAATTATTTTTTAATGGTTTATTTAAAATAGATAGAAATTTAAACACTGAACATTATTTTTCTAAATAATTTCCTGATTTTAAAACGCATTTTTTCCAACGGATCGGCAATTCCTTTATCCCGTTATCGTAAAAGCGCACGAAAGCTTCTACTACGTCATTGGTGTCAAAACGTTGCCAACGTTGAGGGTATTCCAGTGTAGCCCAGGACAACTCTTCAAGTTTTTGCCGAGTAAGGGCAGCTTATGTCATGGAGCAGGATAACGTTTCTTATCGAAAAGCCCCGCGTTTTCTGACAATATACCTGTTTTGTCTCGTAAGGCAGTGGCCTTATTCTGTAACTAATTTGTTTCATATATTCATTTGTATTGTATGAGAGGGAACAAGAGTGAAATATAATTTTGAATGCGTTAGTGAGATAGATATATGAAGAACTTACGAAAGAAAATTGTGACAGAGGAAGCCTGCAGTTATAGCTGTAGTACTCAGCATTTACAGTTTTACGTTCCAAAAATTATCGATGTACACTTGTGTCTTTTTAAGGGTCTTGTCCCCGAACTGTGCCTCGAGTCCCCTTGAAATTTCGGATGGTTTCACATTCATGTGTTGCGTAACGGACGAAGGTACTGCCGTCTCAGGCATCACCATAGCTACTGGAGCCGGTGGTACAATGCTGCGCTCTAACGAAATGAAAATTGAACTAGACACTCACACAATCTCCCACCAGGAGCGGCGCCTATCTTCGTTAACTTCACTGCCAGTTAGAAAAAAATCCAGTTTATATTTTGATTCACCCTCACATCTTGTATTGTATAAGGAGCTGGCTATCAAAATGGTATAATTTAAATTTTGAATTCCCAATATTTTTCATTATTTTTAACAAAAAGTTTTGATACATGACTAGACTTTAAAATTTCCGTTTTTTGGCCATCCTATAAAGTTGATTTAGGCCAAAAATTATCCTGTTTTGGCCACCAGTTCCTCGTGTGTCTTAACCTGGTCATCTTTCATTTACTTGTTACTAGATTGGGTGGAAGATATTGCTCCGTTGCAATAAACCTGCCAAATGTAACAAAAAAAAATCGACTTCGGAAAATATACAACCGGTAGATTTCATTTCCATTTAACCTATTGAAGCATATTATGAACTATTCTATTTAATTTAACTTTTATGCTTGTGCCTATTTTCAAGTAAATTGACTATCGGCCCGGATATTAAAAAAAATCCAAGTTTGTTTTTTCTTTCATATTTGTCAGCAATAATGTCAAATCTGGTGATAAATCTAACGTAACTAACTATAGACCCATTTCAATGATATCTCCTGTACCTAAACTATTCGAATCAATTATTACAAAAAAAATAACACCTATATTTAAAAATGTGCTGATTGAGGAGCAGCATGGATTTAGGACAGCCAAATCAACGACGACCAATTTGCTTTCTTTTACTGATACTATTTTTACAGCGTTCGAGAATAATCTTCAAGCTGATGTACTGTATACAGACTTCTCCAAGGCCTTTGACAAAGTTGATCACAACATTTTATGTGCTAAACTTCGTGCTGTAGGCATTAGAGATCCCTTTTTATCGTTTTTAAAATCCTACCTCTCACATAGAAAACAAAGTGTAAAAATCAATAACTTCATATCAAATAGCTTCCTAGTAACTTCTGGTGTACCACAGGGTGCCCACTTGGCCCCTCTTCTATTTAATCTGTTTGTTAATGATGCTGCTAATGTTTTTTCTTTTACAAAATTCTGGCTTTTTGCTGACGATAACAAGATACTTAAGCTAATTAAAAATATTGATGACTGTGTCAGACTCCAAGAAGACATAAATGCATTTCATACTTGGTGCAAAACTAATAACATGGAACTTAACATCGATAAATGCAAAATTATTTCATACCATAAATGTAAACATCCTTTTATTTTTGATTATAAACTTAATGGCCAAGTTCTTTCGATTGTCACCTCTATAAGAGATCTTGGAGTGATCCTAGATAATAAACTAACTTTTCTGGAACACTTTGATAATATAGTAAACAGATCCTTAAAAATTTTAGGCTTTATTAATAGAACTACGTCTGATTTCCAAAGTATGCTTACACTTAAAACACTTTATTGCTCTTTAGTTCGCCCTATTCTTGAATATGCATCTGTAATCTGGTCCCCTCATTATGCTGTTCATATCAAGCGCCTTGAATCAGTTCAACATCGTTTTATAAGAAAAATTGCATGGAAGATGGGATTGGAAAGAGGAGACTATTCATATTCTGATATGGAGAGGTTTTTAAGCATATCAAGTCTTGAAAAACGCAGATGCATTGCAGATATAATCTGCATGTATAAAATTATGAACTGCCTCATTGATGCCCCTGAAATTTTGCAAAAGATTCTTTTTAACGTTCCCACCCGTAGACTAAGAAATAATGAAATGCTTTTCCTCGGTCACTACAGGACCAATTATGGTGCACAGTCGCCTTTGCCCAGAATGATCAGGCGGGTGAACGATCATCAAGATCTTGATTATTATGGTGTAAGGATGTCTTTCTTTACAAATCAGCTAAAGAATCTGTATAGTTAGCCTATGCTTTTTACTTAATCTAAAAAATCTATCATCTGTCTTTGCTGCTTATTTCTGTTCCTTATATTTTTTTATTCCTTTGTAAAAATTTCTTTTAATTGTAATGTTTATAATGGACTTTGTCCGTAAATAAATAAATAATAATAATAATAATAATAATAATAATATTTTGAGTTTATCTAAATGTTTCAATTTATTGTTTTTGATATATTTTTTTATTGTAACAGGTGCACAGAAAACTATCTGTTAAGATATATGTCAATTTTAGTGTTTAATATTGTGTTAAAAAAAAAAATATTATAGTACATATTGCATCTATAGTTGTTATTTTTATCTAAATGGGGATATGTAATAAAAGACCGATGGCATTTTTCTCACTTATACTCACTATAATACTTTCTTCAGAATCAATAATGAAGGGTTTCCTTCTAGCCAAACAATAATATCTCAATCGAGAATTGGGTATCCCGATCTGCTGTGGTGTTAATAGAAATTCCTGGTAATGAAATCCGCATGACTTCAATGCTTTTATAAGCGCTTCTCTTGAATTGGATGTTTCAAAACCTTTTACATTTTCAACCAAAATATAATTCAGTGTTGATAAATCCTGTAAAATAGACAGTAAATGTGCGAAGGAAAACGCTCTAGTGTCTTGGGAATCCTTTTGAGCGCCATTCCTTGTATAAGGCTGACAAGGGGGGGACATTAAAAGAACATCTGGATTCAATGAATTGATAAAACTCGCATCCAATGATTGAATATTTCTATTCATGATATTTATATTCTTAAAATTGTGTGAGTAAACATAGTTTGCAACCGTGTTTATGTCCACGGCAGCAATTACTTCACCTTTCATACCGGATTCTAAAAAAAAATATAGTTTATTATGGATGGTTAAAATAACAACATTCCATTACGGATGCCCATTGGTATATTTTAATACCTTTCCATGCATAATGCATGCCTCCGATACCACTGAATAATTCTAATATTTTATGAGAATACATTATTTTCACATTTGTTTTTTTGTTTAATTTGACACAAATCAAAGTCAAGTTACAAACGTCAATGACACATGGCCCACAGATTATATAGTAACCACAGACTACAATAGTAACTTTCAGTATTATATCTTTAGTCTGTGATAGTAACTATAATAGTAACCACAGACTATGGATAGTATTTGTTTTTTTTCCTTGGGGCCTTCTACCTAAACATGATAATATCAGGCTAAAACAAGTTACATTAATGGATAGTAACCTGGCTAAGCTTCATGTCGGAGATTATACACATGCGTAGATCGGAAAGTTAAATATAAATTTACCAGCGCTGCTATTCTGAACGCTCTCGCGGCTGACGAAAACACTTTTATAGCGCGTATTTACTAGGGGAGACCAGCGCTGCTATTCATTCCTGGGCTGGTATAACAAACGCTCTCGCAGCCGTAGATAAACCATTTACCTCGTGTGTTTACATAAAAAAATACACGAGATAAAGTGTTTTCTACGGCCACGAGAGCGGTTCAGAATAGCACCGCAGGGTGCAATTATGAATCTTCTCTATCCCTAGAGTGATTAATTTGGGGATTTTTTTCCATGCGACTAATTTTTGCTTCATATATGGTCACACTAATGATTAAAGGTCAAAAAATATAAACACGTGAAATCAAACAAGATGAATTTCATTTAGAACATTATTGTGACCTCCAAAATTACCAAAAACATTTAATTAGGTTGAATTGACCAAACTTCATTAGTTTTTTTTCCGTTTTTTTAGCAGTTTTATTCACTATTTGACGTTTTATCATCAGTGTGGCCATTGTGTGAAGCAAAGTTTCGTCGCATTAAAAAAATAAAAATCTTCAAATTAATCACTCTCTGGGGTAGAGAAGATTCAGAATATCACCATAAGGATGAAAGTAACAAATTGTGTTTACATCTTTCGTTTGCTTTCAGTTATGACAGTCATTGTTTTTTCAACATAAACACATATTTCTTAGTTCTTCCGCCTTATGTATGATTTTTAAAAACTTAACGGTTTTTGAAAAAATCTAATGACGGCATTCATTACAACCACCCCGAACCCTAGAAATGGTTGTAACAAGGAGTTGGAACAAGACAATATTGTAATATCTATTTTATTGTCTACATGCATGTAAACAATACTTTTAATGCGGCTCCACACGCTTGCCAAGTGTCGACAAGCATTTGAGTTTGACTTGCCTTGCGGACACTTGCCGCAGTTTGGGACGGTATTGGTATTTTATGGACAGATCAAAGGAAGACAATAATTTAATATGTGACCTGTAGACTTGAACCAATTTGCGCCCAGGATTAGCTGCCGCATTCGCAAGCGTGTGGGTGCTGTCGTTTGGCTTGCATACGCTTTTACCAAGCTTTTCGCCAAGGAGATTGTTGGCAAGCGTGTGGACTTACCATACAATAACTGGCACAGGCTCGTCAGTCTTGCCCTTGTTTCGAGAATCTAAGTATGCCACATGTCAGTTCTAAAAAATGGTTTAAAAATAATTATGTTCTTTTTTTAAATTGAGTGTCCGTTTTTCTATTTTTTATTGTCTGCTGAAACATTATTATGGTAGGTCCACACACTTGCCACAAGCCGCTCGGTGAAAAGCTTGGAAAGCGTACGCAAGGCAAACGTCTATATAATATAGCGCTCATTGATTCAAGCCTACATCACATATGTGTATTGTATTCAATTTATTATGGCTTTTTTTTGATCTGTGCGTAAAATACCGACACCACACCATTCCAAAACCACGGCAAACGCTCGTAAGCATCTGCAAAGCAATCCAAACGCCCGTTCACATGCTTGCGTTTGTCGACGCGTGACACCTTAAACCCTTTTTTTTTTATTTGCTTGTACATTATAATACATTCATAGTGTACTTTTTTATTTTTCATAAACAGTTGGAAACGGCCGTCAAACGAAAATATTAAATTTCCCAGGTTTTCTGTTTTTTTTCCCCGCAATGAATTACAGCATAAATACTTGTGTTGAAAAAATCATATTTACATATTGTATTGTTATTCTAGTATAAATCGTTTATTGTTATGTATGGCGTCGACATAGTAAAGTTTAATTGTTTTTAAGGTAGGTACTACATACATTTATGTTATTCAATTGTTACTTGCATTTCAGTAAATATTATAATGTTGTGGTAAAAGCCCCAATAAAGAAAAACAATATTACAAGGAATACTTAGGGAAAACTAAAATCTAAAATTAATCGAGCCGTTCGTTAAACGCGCACAGAAAAGAACGCTGCTCGTCCGCGTCCGCCATGTTTGTATTTGTGCCTTGCCAGTTGCCAGATATCGAGCAAGAGGAAATTTGACGTACCCAAACATCAACCTACATTTTGTCGTGTTTTGTCTTGTCGTGTCGTGTCGCATTGCATCGCATCTCAATATAAACCTACCTTTACAATTTTTCGTCATTTTGAATTTGCGGATGACAGATGATAACGCTGATTTAATACAGCGAGTAAAAATATAAAGAAACAAGAAATACGAATTTGCAATCATAAAATCGCCTGACAAGATCGTAAGTGTTATAATTTGTTTTTGATTAAATACTTTTAAAAAAATTGTTTTAAGTACCTACCAAAAGCTATTTTATTTTTATTTAGTATTTTTACTGATCCAACTGATTTTATTTTATGTTGCAGTGCCTGGTCGAAAATGTCTACTCGAGATGTTGATGAATGCAAAAATTTTATAAAAGAAGTCAGACTTAGACCTGCTTTGTGGGATAAAAATGATCCAGATTATGGTCATCGAGAAACATGCGAAACTCATTGGGATCACCTTGGTGAAAAATTTGGCGCTAGCAGTGAGTACCCTAAAAAATTAACTCCAGTTTCATAATTTAAAATGAATACAATTTTTACCATTTTTATTTTCAGCGGATCAAATCAAAATTAAATGGAGAAATCTTCGCGATTCATTTAGGAGAAATTTTCGAAGGGAAATAATGTTTCGCAAAACTCACCCCACTAAAAAGTTTGTCCATCGTTGGAAATATTTCGTACCTTTATTATTCTTAAAGGCTCACTTGGGACCTGGCAAAAAGAAAGAACCGTTCAGTTTATCTTTTATAAAGCCCAAAGTTGAAGAAAATAGCGATCATTCTGAAAATGAGCTAATGAATGAGTTAAGTACATTAGAAACTGCGTATGACGAAGAACAGGAAAATTGTAATATCCCTACTGATGAAAACGATATTGACAAAAACACCATCTTCAAAGATCCACAGAAGAGTTTCCAGATTTCTCAAGAACCGTTTTCCATGGATAATATTAAACCGAGTACAGTTCTGTCGGACCTGTTGAAAAGTTTCCAAAAAGACATCATAGAATTGGAAAAAGAAAAAGCCAACAGTCTGAATTTAGACGCTACTGATGATGATGTCTTATTTCTTCATAGCCTGTTGCCCTATTTCAGGTCGTTGGATATGAAAAAAAAATTACTTTTAAGAACTCAAATTCAACAACTCGTATGTGCTAATTTAACGGACGAAGATAATATTCCATTGAATAAGTTTTGTTCTTAATTATGATAGTGATTGATGTCACTAGTCGATAAACGCTATCGCTTTTGTTTTCTAAGAATAACAACAAACTATTATTCTTAAGGCACTCTATATTTTAATAGCGTCATTTTTTTTATAAATTATTGTGCAGAATGAATTCTATCCGCAAGAATCTGTACTATTTATTTGGAGAGACATGCTACAAATTAGAGTGAAAATGATGAAAAAAATCTGCCAAGTCAGAATAATTTCATTGCATGGAAGAGGTATTAAAAACATGTATTTGTCTATTTCTATTTGTAAATACAGGATTATTGATTTACTCGGTGCGGTTTCATTTAACCAGACAACTATAATAGTCTATTAATTTTTTAGACAAATATTTTTCATAAGGAATATAGGGATTTGTTAATGTTAGCATCCTAGAAACATTATGTGGATATTCATGACTTTATATTTAGGTATATTTATTATTGAGGACATTTATTAAGTTGGATTTATCGAAAAATCCTTTTGTTAATATGTCTCGGTATTCTGTATGGCATTCAATTTTGTTGTGGATGTATAGAAAAAATGTGTTTGAAGGAGAGTTTTTTTTCTCAAATTTCCACATTGAAAAAAATGTTAATTAAAAAATAATCAAACCAAAGGGACAAGGTTCGATTATTTTTATTTAAATTTATTGCAACAGAGAGGGAAAACATAGAGAAAAGAATATGGAAGTCTAGGCATTTACAGTGCTTATGACCTGTCATTAGCTGGTTAAGTGGCCACTTGACATACTGTGTAACATTCACCAGACAAGATTTTAGGTAATGTTTGTATTTTTTTGAAATATGAAGTGATTTATCTATTTATTGTCACAACCAAACCAGCTTCTATTATAAAAAAAAACTATGTTTACATTAAAACAAACATTTATATTGTTTTTTTTTGTGATTTTTTACCCAAATATTTCACTTTTGGGGTCATTTTCAAATAGCTGTAAATACAGTGCCAGAAAATTAAGCTATGCTTAAGCGCGGATTGAACCTCGAGCCTCTGATCTGGAGTCACACTTTGCAAAATTTCCTATTATAATAATATTTAATTCATCTGTTTTTTTTTTAAAACCTTCAATATTGTTAAGAGAACATGCTTTGGGTATTGATCATAATATTACTTTATTAGCCCGAATATAACGCAGCCTCGAATATAACACGATCTTTATATTTGGAGCAGAAGTGAATGGAAAAATTCACTAATCTTTAATACCGAAACGGTTTTTTTTTAGAAAAATATTTTGAGCAAAAAATATTATGTTATATCCGGACTAAAGATATTTATTTCTAGAATAACTTTTCATTTAAAAATTAATTTACTGGTCTTATTTTTCAAATCAATGATTAGTAATTCAATATTTTTTTAATTATTACTTATGTGATGTACTTGATGTTCTTAATGTAATTAAATACAAAATTTAAACATGTGTTTTTTTTTAATTTCTTACTTGTTGCATTTATATATTTTCTAGAGATCAATAATGTTTGAATTAGGTACATTAAATGTGTATACAAATTTTTCATATTATATGATAAGATTTTTTAGTACAAGGATTGAAAATGAAATTAAACAGCGTTCAACTTGAAGCTCATTTAGCGTACTTGTAAAAATAGTTTTAAATGAAAGTTTCTTAGCAAAATTATATTTACATACTTAGAAAATGACAGCTGACTTAACATTACAAGTGAATGTCATTCTAAAATATTTCAGTTTTATTTTTGTACATTTAAAATCCATCATTTCATAGTAAAATTAATAAAATTGTGAACACCAAAGCAGTAACTATGGCTAAATAATTAACCGCAATTTTTTTTGTATAAAATGCTGAATCTAGTCACAATATAGTTCCACTTTGTGGCATAGTGGTTAATAAAGCGCCAACACACATGAGATCTTTAGTTAAATTTCTGACACCATGAAATATTTATTTTAAGTTATTTACTGTAATTTTTCACATGTCATAGGATCTTCGTAAAATAATCACAATACCCTGAAATTAATGTATTATTAAGTGCATACCCTATGCATCTTTAATCCTTAGGTGCAGATAAATAAAAAAAGTAGGTTGTGTCTGGTTAGAGCAGTCTTCAGTAACATAACCTTAATAAAATAATTTAAGACTTGTAATTTTCAAATCTTTGGTATTGTAAATAATACATACAGTGAAATATAATTATAATCATAATAATATAATGTTTTCAATAATAAAACTATGGCATTCTCCTAGAACAAAATACATATTATATTATTACAAATTATCATTTCAGTCTGCTTTATTTTTTTATAAAGCAGAAATAATTTTGTGATTTCAAGATTAAAATCACAAATTCAAGAACATATTCATATTTTAAAATATATACATTATATTACCAAGTTTGGCAAAAATTATCAATTTCCTGTGTTGGTTTCTACGTTTTGCTTTATGTACTTTAAAAAATAAACATTTTAATTAAATGAAGTAAGTCCTATACATAATATTCTATCTAATCACAAAGAAATATTTTAACTGACTGGATTATTGTACACAATGAATTATATTTTTGTACACAGTGAATTGTACATAACTTGTTTCATATTTGAAGAGCAAATGTAAGATTACATTTTAGATGTCAGTTTATTTAAAATTGAACACACTTTTAATATAAACAGGAATTTAAAACTTGTTGAAAAAAACATTATGATAGTGAAGAAAAGCAGAAAAAAATGTATTTTGGGACTAGAGCACCCAAAAAAAAACATTATCCTTGAGTTCTAGTGTAGTTGCATAATAAATGAATAAATACTAGGTATATTTCACTAATTATTGATAAAAAGGGCGGATTCCTAGTGTTTAATTCAAAACTAACGTGAGTAATGAATTATCTTTTTTTATGGATGTTAAATGCTGTTTTTAGGATTAATTTTAAATATGTTCCTGTTTATTTACTAAATCAAATCAGTTTGAATCAACACAACAAAACACAAGGTACAATAATTGAGATAACAACAGCCACTAACAAAAAAAAACTTATAAATGAAAAATAAAAAAAATTAAAGAGTAATTTCCTTTAGTATTGCGGGGATTTTTATATCTATGTTCATGGTTTGGTCTGATTGTATAAAACATGTAACCTATCAAGATACTGTATAAATCTTATTATTTTAAGTTGAAAAATATTTATCCAATGTGTTTTTTTAATAGTATCAAATAATAAATCAAAAATCTTAAAATTATATTAAAAAATCAAACACTTCTTAGCATTAAACCTAAAAATGCCAAAAAAGTAAGTCTTTAAAAAAAAAACATTTAATTATAATCTTCATAAGAAAATAGCTAAATAGCTCATTTTTGACAAACATCATTTATTGTCTTTAGTCCATAGAAATAAAAAAGACAAATGCTTTGTGTTTTAGGACATCAACAATGGTATAAAATTGCTAATTTATAATAAGAGCAAGTGAATTAATTAATTAAAATTATTTATAGAATTAGAAAAAAGATGCACAAATTTGTGTAAATATTTGCCATTAAAAAAATAATCTGAATCTATTCAGAAACAAATATAAAATAAATACACATTCTTCAATAATTCAATAAAATTTCTGCAACCCCACAAATTGATAACAAATAATGTACTAGATATGTTGAATTATCAAATGAAATAAAAGTTAAATTAGGAAAAAATATTCTACACACTAAACCTAAAATACTCGAAACCTTTTATCACAATAAAAGAATACATTCATAAATAATCTAAGGTGGTTTTTGTTAAGAGGGGACAATGTTAAAAGAAAATCATTGATTTTATTAAAAATTCTATGAGTACTGTAGCATCTATCGGGTCTTCATTTGTAAACACTGGTACATATTATTGATGGGTTTCTGACACCAGTAGGTAACTACATTTTACGAGTTGTGAGATATTGCACTTTTAAAGTTAAAAGCTCATCCCAAATAAACCATTTAAATAAAACTGCAAGTTCAAATATTATTTTTTGTAATAAAATAAATAAAACAACTTTGTTTTTAACCACTAATTTTTATTTTTCACCGACCGGTTTCAAAGCAAGTTAGTGCTTCAAATATAAACTTTATATTATTTTTTGTATTTAAAAATATAAATACTTTTAATTTAGTTTTAGAACAAAGATTTTTTGATGCCATTTTTTAAGATATCTCATTTTTTGAAAATTTGTAGTTACCAACTTGTGCCAGAACCCGACGTTATATGGCATAATATTGAAAAACTTATTCGTAAATACATACTATTCTCAAAGATAACGAACCAATAATTATAAATTGTGCTGGGCAAATATTATTCTAAGTAAATTTTGTTTGTGCATTTTAGTCCAATAATCCAAGCAGCATTAAAAATGTAAATATTGAAATAATTTTTAACAAGCCTTCCTAAAAAAACAAAAAATTAAAAATATGCACCATTATTTTTTTTCAAATCCATTATTTAAAACAAATGCATCCGATAATTATTTTTTTTTATTACTGAAGAAGAAAAACAGCATTAAATGGGTATGTCCGTAGAGTTTTTTGTGACAAACTACCTGCCAGTTTACAGAGCTAGAAGATAATAAGTTAAAGTGCCAGCTGTATTATGACCAAAATTGTTAATTTTTTATGAATATTACAAATATGAAAGGTCCATTGTTTA
This sequence comes from Micrasema longulum, assembly GCF_059751315.1. Taxonomy (NCBI): domain Eukaryota; kingdom Metazoa; phylum Arthropoda; class Insecta; order Trichoptera; family Brachycentridae; genus Micrasema; species Micrasema longulum. The sequence continues at coordinate 211,780 of NW_028278793.1, forward strand.
CAAATATTTTTCATGTAAAACTATATTCCAAGAACTAAGCTCTGAGATAGAAGAGGGATGCATGTACATATAAAACAAGTTTTTAAATGGCTCTCACGTGATTTAATAATAAATGTATCTACATATTATGTACTACAATTTCATTTGTAAATAAATTACACACGAAAGAGAAAGGACAGCCCTAAAAATCAAAGGTGAAAATCACTGACAAAATTTTGAGTCCTCTTTCCATTTAAACATATACGTATTTTTAATATTATTCTTATTTTAATAATTTCCCAGAGCGGATTAATAAATAGTATGATTGTAATTTTGAAAATAACATATTGATTCCATTGTAGTAGAACAAAATTAAAATTCAATTCTGTACTATGAAATAGTAAATAAACAATTAATTTGTCTGACCAACTAAAGGGAATATTGTACACTGGGAAAATTACTTAACTTGAAACCACAAGACAAGGATAGTTTAGCAGCCTCCTTTTTTTCGATAAAAATTTAGTAAGCACGGATTTTCGACTAGAGGTAACTAATGATATAAAAATCAACTAACTTCCTAAAATAAGCCGCATGTTCCGACATATTGGAATTATCATTATCAAATTATTACTTGAATGAGGAAGCGACTTAGTGACCGATTAAACATTAATAGTGTACGGGAATATATAAGGCAATTCAAAGGTTTAATGACTTTTTTTTGTTTTTTACAATTCAAATCAAAATACTTCGCTACATGAAGCTCTTAATAAGATTCTAACTTCTTTTTATCTTAAATGTGACCCTTAAATTAGACCGAATTGTTTGTGCGAATAATAGTGATCTCCATTAATATTTCTAGATAAAAAATATTTGGAAATATTGTTCATTGTTTCAGTATTAACTTTGTGGAAAGACATCAATAAATATCAAAACTTTTCAAAACCAGATACAAGTTTATTTAAGACAAACATACAAATGTTTTGGGTATACAGTATTATCCAACATCAAGTGTAACATGTAACTATGAAGTTATATGGCCCATACTTTGATATTCAAAATGTACGTGTTTAAGTCTTAAATAAACTTTAAATGTAAAAAAATAATAGAAAACACAAAAATCATAACTTAAACTTATTTATATGCTGTTAACATATTACAAGTGGCTTGTTTTGTGATTGGTTATAAACATTATTTCAGTACCTACTGCTGTATCAAAAGTGTGAAGCCATAAGAACACCAACTGCACCTGACTGATTTCTACTCTTTTTTTTTAGACATAATTATTTGGAAATTACATATTTGTTGTTACAATCGTAAAATGAATAAATAAAAAGATAAGAGATGTTAATCATCACTGTACATTAAATTGCCCAAAGTATACCCGACCACCATGGGTCAACACTCAAATAGACATTTAAGCAGTGCCTACCCGACTTAATTATCATAAAAATCCCAAAAGAGTTGCCAATTAAACAAATCTGTCCTAGGCCAAGTTGAGGGCAGCGTTTAATAAGAACCCTTTTATTTTATCAGTACATGTTATAGGCTGTCCTCTAGCTCGCTTACCATCAACTGTGCCTGTTACTACCAGCTTTGAGACTCTAGACAGCAGACTCTCCGTTCTTTCTAGAAATATGTCAGAAAAAATACAAAATGGAAGTAGGATGGAGAACTGGAGGATGGAAACCTTTGCGCATCCTGTAACTTGACTTTTTGCATAAATTGATTCCGAAAGACTCTTAATATTTTTATGACATCGAATAAGGTAGATTCTAGGCCAGTGATGAGTAACATATGACGCGTGTCAGAGGTGACACGCCAAGATATTTTGGGTGACACACATTCTTTAAGGACGATCTTCGCTCAAGAACGAGTGATGCGCTTTCTTCGTTTACTATGCTTACTTCGTTTCTCTTTCAGTTAAAAGGGCTTAAATTTGAAAAAATATTTCTAGATGTGACACAGAATTAAGGCAGCTTTTTTTTTTTTTGAATTTTGACACTCTGAGCTAAAAAGGTAACTCATCACTGCTCTAGAGCAGTGATGAGTCCCTAGGCACTGCAAAAATGTCTATACGGAGTGAACGCCCCTGCTAACCACCATATATTCGATACACGGAGTGTACCAGGATTGTCTTATCACATAAGGTTAAAATTGCACTTAGGTTTTGTAGGTGGTTTCGGTTGCGGGTATGGGAGGCGTGGGAGGGGGCAGTGCGGGGGCCGTGGTGGAACTGTGACTCGATGTGCGCGAGTGGGAGGAGTCCATACTGTCCGGGAGCTTCACGCCCTCCCCGACAGCCGTCTGGACCATGGCGGGAGGGGGGGCCTTGGACACCCCGTGGGGAATGGTGCCGCTAGGAATTTGCATGTGGTATCTGAAAAGAAAAATAGAGCAAAAATCATTGGAAGAAGGATGGAAGAGAGAAGACTTGATAGAAACTTATAAGATACTAAATTATTACTGCGACTGCCCCCTGCGTGAGATGTATCATCTAAATCCCAACACCAATTTATGGGGTCATAATTGGAAACTCTATGTCTGTGTTTCCACCTTCCTAAGAAAAACCTCCTTTCCAACGGGGTGGTTTCAGACTGGAATAAATTTCCAAGTCTAGTTGTCCATTCCATTTCGGTCAACCAGTTCTAGAACTATTTTGATGCTTTTTCGAAGGAAGAACACAGACAAAAAGCATTACACATGATAAAGACGCACCAGCAAAGGCCGCCTGTATATTTAAAAAAAACAATGATAGTAATAATGTAGTTCGTACTCTAGTTACACAAGGACTTTTAATGATGCACAGAGAAGTACCACAATCTTAATGCTTTTCCATCCAATCATTTTCTAATGGAATTTCTAATTTATTAGATTATACACTAGAGATGTGGTCCAGGTTGTGGTCCTGTCGTAGTGTTACAAGTTTGCAAATCAGAGGTCAGTTAGTGGCCGAAAAAACTTACTTGTAGATATTCTCAGTGGACTCCACTGTCCCCTGGCGCAAGTTGAGACAGCGGCCGCGCACGCCTGAGGCCGGAGGGGGGCTCCACCAGTCCACCACGCGCCCCACCACGGGAACGTGTCTCAGGAGCCCCTCCTGCCACAGCCGCTCACTGCTCTCGCGCTGCAGATCCAGAGTGGCAGCCTCGATTCCTAGGCGGAAAGAAAAATAGAAGATTCACTGTGAAACCAGTCCTGGGAAAGCACCCAGTGGTGCACTGCATTAGTGTACTACTGCTACTACTATTAGGCCATTTCCCCTTAGGGGTGAGCAGAGAATATAGACCACCACACACGCCTATTCTGACAACCATCCCTAGCTTCTTCCATACTCATATATCTTGTCATACGTGTCCTTCGGTTATGCCTGCTTTTGACATGACTAGATATGAGATTTTGGTTTATCTGATCATGCCACGTCTTTTTTGGTCATCCTCATCCTGTGTTACTATTCATTTTCGCTGTATTACCATTCTTTCGTCATCCATTCATGACCAAACCATCTCAGTGACTCTTCATTAGTTTTATCAGTTATATCCGTCTCAGATTTGCACTCTCGCCTGATTTTATCATTCCTAGCCAAAGCTAGAATGAAATGCGATCTCATGAACATATGACAAATCATATGTTCATGAGATCGCATTTCATCCGCCTTCACTCCTTTTGTCCTTCTTTTGCCAGTTCCATGGATCATTTAGATCTGGATATTTTTGTTACATGGAAGGTAAGGTGGTTTGACTTTGTGGGCTAGTTTAGGGACAATGAAATATTGCAATGTAGAACCATCTTTAAAATCAATATTTCGTTGGATATGATGATTTCACATCTACATAGTAAAGTAAGACAAACCTTTTTTAACTATTTCAGTCATTGATTCTAGAACTTTACTATTCTCTTCAAATTCTTTCCCAACAGATACAACAAGGTTGAGCAATTCTTCTACATCAGTGTCCGCTGTAACCATTCCAAATCTGAAAAAGAAAATTGCTATTCACTTTTGTAGTTTCCATCAAGGTTAGTTTGTAGCAGCGCCAGATCTAACGGGATTTAGTGTCCTGTCACTTACTGAAAAAGGATGGGAATATACACTTTGTAAATTAATACAAGTCTCTTATTCTCCCCTACCTTGTGAGCAAGGGATCTTTGTGCCAATGAGGAAGTTCAGTGGTTTTATTTATTTGTTAATTGACAATTAAACTAAGCCAAAAAAAATAATTTAATGTATCGTATTATCAGCCCTATGATTTCTTAAAGTTTTGTATTTCTGAAATTACTCCGTGTGTGACATTTCTCTACCGCTTCTTCTCAGTAAGTTCTTCCGATTAGTTTGTTGACAATAAGTAAACCGGAAATCTTCCACAACTCTATTACTATTGGTTGATTCATATGAACTAGTGACGTCGTTCAAAGAAGTTAGTTTTTATTATAATATTATGAAATATTTTTTTGTGCGTTTCCAAGAATATTTGCAGCATAATTTAATACTCTAATTTTTACCGCGAGTAAGAAAACTGGAAATGAAATGGCAACGGGAAATCATACAATTTAAAATGTGCACATCACTATACACTCAATTATAGTTCACAATTGAGCACTACAAATGTGTAATGTTCAGCGCTACCTAGCGGATGTTTTTATAACTAAAATTGTATTGTGTGAAGTTAGCATCAGGGTGTTGTTAGCTAGAATGTACTGAATGGAGTTATTGCTATATGTGAATCGTGGTGATCAGTAATACCACCTTAAATCTAGGTACCATTTGACAGTTGGAATTTCATGTTAAAATCTTATGTTTGGGTTTTTGCAATTACGTGACAATATTACTTCATTGCTAATAATTTTCTATTTATTTGAATAAAATAAATTTTTCAACATTACGGTGTACACATTTCGGAATTTACAGTATAACTACAAAATTAGCCGTCAAATCCTATTTTCCAATTCATCATAATATATAGTGACTTTACTAATATGTTCACGGTTAAAACACTGTATTGCTCACTTGTTCGTCCTCTTTTAGAATATGCATCCGTGATCTGGTCCCCCTTCTCCCTTCTATGTAGGCCGGATAAATCATATTGAATCGGTGCAACATCGTTTGCTAAGAAAAGTAGCACGGATGATTGGCCTCGAGAGGGGAGACTACACTTACAGAGAAATGGAGTCAATGTTAAAAATCTCAAGTCTACAAAAACGTAGAAATAACATTGACTCCATATTTGTGTTTAATTTACTGAATGGCTTAATTGATGTACCATCGTTACTGGAACAAGTGGCATTCAATGTTCCGAACTGCCGGTTGCGAAATAATAATGAGTTGTTCCTTGATCAACACAGCACAAACTATGGCTTGCATACACCAATGTCCCGATTGTGTCGTATTGTTAACTCGAGACAAGATCTGGACTTTTTTGGTGTAAGTCTTTATAGATTTAAACAATCACTAAGATAGACCGGATCTTGTCTTGAGGTAGAAGTTTTGTTTTTTTTTATCCTAGCTTTAATTTTATTTAGTTGTATTTTATTTTATTAGTACCTGTATTTATTATAAGAAATTGTATTTACCATCGTAAGAATGCGTTGCGTTGGTACTGTGAATCTACACCATTAGGCTATCTTCATATATCACACTGCGTGAAGGGTACAATCAAGCGAGTGTGGTCAATGACACACTATGTTAGTACATTAAAACACGTTTGTAGTGTCCACACAATAAAAATTGTGCACAGTGCTCACTTCAACACATTGTAACGCAACATTGTGTGATGTACACGGTGTGGTCTCATCGCTACTATCTGCCATTTTGTCTTGGCAGATGCCGTCATTGGGATATCGTCCTAATGATTGTCTACAGAGATTATTGTCATTCTTAATCGTATTAAACTGTGTTATAAGAATGGCGCGTTTTATTCAATACCTAAATAACCTTTTACAATTTGTTTAAAAAAAATAATGTCGGTCTAAACATTGGTAATAATTATGAATTTTTGAAAAAAAAAGTTATTAATTTGTACATCTATAGTATTGAATAATATGTATGTAGTTTAACTAACCTGACACATGCAAGGCCATCCACTCCTTCACCGAGAGAAAATGCGGCATCAGTGGCTCTCAAACTTTCCACCAGGGACATGTTCAAGGAATTCAGTTCTTCTTTGGTTTGATCTGTTAAAATGGATTCCCAACCTTCGGGGACATATCTAACTCCTCCTAAACCTGGGATACGCAAAAGAAAAAATGTGGAAACATTATTCGAATGATTCCGCTGAGGAAAAAAAATAGTATCAACATTACATATTACACATGCATCAAATTACCATTTATTTATATTTGGCCTAATTCATTGTTCAATATTAACAACATTATGTCAAACGCACATTTTAAAGTGTCTTTTTTGAGCTGTAAACCAGGAGGGTGAAGACATTAATTGAACGAACTGATCTTCGGCGGGATTTGTGATGTCGCACTTCATTGACATTTTAATTCTTCGTACCAAACACAGCACGTATTTTCAATATATAATACCCTTAAAAATAGACTAGAAAAAAAATTCTAAATAACACAAAAAACATCAAAAAATCATCCTGGTACCCAGTTATACAGAAATCACAAAAAGCGTGAACTGTGAAATGATACAGATGTCAAATTGACAAGTTGCAGACAGTAACGACTGCAACACGGTAAAAATCCTAAGCACTATACTAAGTATATCATCATTATCATCATTCCCGGCGGCCTCCGTGGTGTAGTGGTCAAGACGCTTGACTCACGCACGGAAGGTTCCGGGTTCGATTCCCGGTGAGAACGCAAAAAAATAAAATGTGATTTTTCTCAAGCCTGGGTGCTCTGTGATGTAATTCACCACTGTAATTAGGCCTCCTGGCCTGTTGTGGTGCAAAACAAAAATGTAAAAAAATATGTAAAATGTAATTCCCTTTCCGCACCTAATGGGGCATAGTACACCAATCGCAGTGTATCTTGAACATTTTTGTTACATGAAGGTAAGATGATCAGTTTTACGCTTCAGGTTTTAGTCCAGGGACTATCCATGTCGGGAATCGAACCCGAGACCTGTTGCATGGTAGGCAAACGCGCTGACCACTACACCACGAGGCCGACAAGTAAATCTACACAAATAAAATCAACCCTGATAATGGACGCTGTAATGCTACCCGAAATGTCGGAAAAGAGTGCAAACGACATAGCATAATAATACAGAAAAACTATTTGTGTATCTGAACGGCAATGAAAATATAAGAAATTAAAAATTAGTTAAATTATTACCCGCCCATCCTGGCATCTCCACAAGGCGCAGGTTAGGGCTGGTCTCCAACAGGCGCTGGAAGGTGTCCTTGTGCGAAACAGTAGCCATGAGGATATCCAGCTGCTGCTCCAGGCATAAGGACAGTCCCTCGAGGCGTTCTGCCATCGCCGCGCGGTCCTCCTGAGCCCACACATCCGCAGGGGCCTCCAGGGGGCAATAGCGAAGCACTACGCCATATGCATCAGACTCGCATATCTCTATCATTATCTGAAATATTTTTTTTTTTCTATACACTAAAGTGAAAAAATAATGTATCGGAAAGGTAAGGGTCATCATAGGGTAGTTATCCGTGGCTCTCTCACACTGCATTTCTCTTAGGCATCTGGCGACTAACAGTTTGCAACTTAGAAGGGATGGGTTCACACACTGGCTTATTTTTTCAGGCTGATCTTCTGTTATCTTTCAGTGCCGCTCTTATTAGAGGTTGGGGACCATCACTTGTAACTCGTCACAATCCTGGGTCATTCTGATGAGCATTGCTATGTATCACTATGTAAAGCGCCCTTGAGGTATTATATTACGAAAATAGCGCTATATAAGTCATCCATAATAATAATTGCTGCATTTGGAATTCCAAACCAATGCCGGAGATTCCTCAGTCATGATGTGCTTTTACGCCTCATACTCCGTCTACCCTCTATCTTCCCTTCCACTATGGGCAAGTTAACAGTTCTCAGTTTTTTTTTATTAACCTTTGAGTACCCTTTTGTTGGTCACTCGATCAGCCTATGAGATACAGAACAGACGCTTGGTAACAGAAGAATTCCTACAAGATATTTTCAAAACGCCGATATCACATACATATGGAACGTGCCAAAATGTAAAGGGAAATTTCACAGAAAAAAAGGCGCAGTTCAAAAAAAAGTTTGGATGCTTTTTTAATGGAAAAACTGCAAAGGCTGCCACCTGCCTATAACAAATAATAATACTAAATACGTATGGTGATAGGACTAGGGCGTATATCCATTGTCTAAATAAAGTAAAAACACCCTGGTACTTGAATTTCTTCCATAGTCAAAAATAAAAGTTATAATGTCCATAAAAGAGGTAAAAATATTTTCGAAATATTTTTAATGATTACTTATTGATCAATGAGTTGCATAATATGAATATGGTTCATAAGATTATCAATGAAATAATTATAATGGTTTTGGGTAATTTCACCCCTTGCGCTTTATTTTTTAAATGCAAATACATTTTTAATTAAAAAAGCATCTTTAATAAACATATTTTATTTGCGTGATAAATTTTTATTCTAGGGTGTACACTGAACACTGATAAATGTTTTTTTATTATCAAAAAAAGTCATTATTCAAATAACGATTACTTCCTTTTCCCCAAACACTGTGTATACCAATAGGTAGTGGCATTGATTTCATGAAATTTTCGCAGTTAAATGAACATTTGGTATCCGCTGGCTACAATCCGGTATATGGCCAGATATTGAGCTACAATCCGATATCTGGCCGGATATTACGTTACTATCCGGCATCTGACCGGACATTGAGCTACTATTTGGTATCCGACGGATATTGTGCTACTATCCGGTATCCGGCCGGATATTGAGCGCTTATCTGGTATACGGCCGGATATTGAGTTACTATATGGTATCTGGCCGGATAGGGAAATTAGGCCGGATATCCATTCCATCTCTAGTTATGACACTGTCTAGTCTTTACCTGTAGCGTGAGATTGATCATCTTATCATCATTTAATGAAAAATGGTCGAGATACTCTGCGGTTGGTGTACAAACATAGTGCCCTATGCACCATTAGGTGTGAAAAGGGAATTATGTTTATTATAGTACAACAAAAGGGGTATGAGGCTTAATTACAGTGATGAATTACAGCACAGAAGACAACAATTTTTACTATTGTGATATATCTCACTAAGAGCCGAACCTGAAACCCCTATGAATATGGCAAGCATAAAAACCCTTGCACTATAGATGTTGCCAAGAAATTGTTATTTGGTTCTCATGATACGGTATTCTGTTTTGTCTTCACAGTATAAAAAATACCATTGCTTACCATATTAAAAATAATTATAGACAACGGAATAACTGAATGTAACCCTTGGAGGATTTTTTACAAATTAGTGGTAGAAAATAACTTTTTAGCATTTTCAGACGAAACAATAAAATATTAAGGTTAATTCATATACCTAAATATTTTTATTTTGAGGTCATTTACAACTAGTACTATACTAAACAAATATAGATATTTTATATCATGGGTAGAATAGCGAATGCTACAGGCTATAAAGTGATCACACAAACAAGTTAAAAAGATGTCAAAAGTCCTGTAAATAACTAGACTATACGTATTTAAAAAAATATATTTATAAATCACCATCATCTCTATCACAATCAGTATTTAACACCAAATGCAGCATACCTCGATCATATGTTACATGAAGATAAGGTAATTAGTATTACGCTTCAGGTACATCAGTCCAAGAACAGTGATATATTCCTCATTATCCCTGCCAGGAATTGAACCTGGGACGTCGAGAGAGTAGCCATCGAGTCATAAACCCTCGTCCCTGGACACGGGCAAATAATGAGATAAACCCCATACCATTGTTGATAGAGGGCACCATTTCGTACCATGATGTGAAATAAAATAAATAAATCTTACCTGATCTGTATCACGCTGCAAGATTTGTCCCAGCCAAGAGTTTAGTTTATCATAATACGCAGGCACTCTTCCCAATACTGTTCCCTCAGGAACTTCGGGAATAAATTGAAATACTACACACGAGACAGCTACATCAAATATTGTCTGAAAGTTGAAAAGACGAATTATGAAATTGCTGAAAAAATATCATATTTATTTATATTATGTTAATTTTATTGTGAACAAACCGTTGTATTGAGTGGTTTTGTAGTTAAATCGGATATAGAATAAGCACCACCATCTCCACCGGGCTGTTTACTCTGTAAAAAAATATTTTTTTTACTTATTATGGAAATATGAGTGATACTTAAATCACAAATCTGGAGAAACGGTTTTTTTAATGTATCTTCATTATTAAAACAAATATATTTGTACGAAATCAGTAAAAATCAAAGGCCAAAAACTCTATAATGATTATTACTGTTATTATATTGCACCCTAGAGGCGATTTTCCCAACTATGGCGCTATACAAATTAACCATAATAATAATAATAATTTATTTTTTTGAATTCTTTACTAAGTGTAATTGGCTAAAGAGGAAGTTCAAAGCTTTTTAAAAAAAAAAATATTTGTTAATCGACTATTATTAACCCAAATTTTATTTTTCCAATTTTTATAATAGGTTAGGAAAAAGGTAATTTTGTATTTTTCGCTTTATTTTAATGCTTTATAAAAAGTGTCACAATCATCCGATTTAAGTAAAATCTATGCCATTCTGTTCGATAACTTGTTGTCAACGAAAATCCAACTTTATAATGCCCCTCTTGTAGAAGCCCTTGTCCCTATTGGCAAAAAACTAGGACAATCAATTTTTACAAGCCCGTCAGAGGTTCTCTTTTGCTTTTTCTCTGTCAGTTCTGCTGATTGGTCCATTTACGGTAAGCAAAGCAGATATCTTTCACAGCTCTCTTATCATTGGTTGATTCCTATGAACCAGTGAGGTCGTTCAAAGTACAGAGTTCATTTTTAAAATATTTTTTATTAATTGTTTCGTATATTTTCTCTGACTTTTATCGCGCACAAGAAAACCTTTTTTGCATCCCATTTCCTGTAGGGCTGAAGTTCCTCATTAGATGAGATAATATAATATCATTTTAATGAGTTTGAGAGGGAGAAATATAGCCAGAACAATACTAATACCCGTATGCAGAGACAAAACTCAAGGTGAGGAAAGTGCATTCTAATCTCATATGCAAAGAATAACCCAAAGGTGAAGACAATAGAATGTGCTTTCCTCACCTTAAGGTTTGTCTCTGGATACGGGTATTAGATACGGAAAAAATATTTTATACACTAAAAGCTGTTAGTTTCACCAATAAAACCTATGCACTCAATCCATTTTAATACAACCTAATATAAAAACTGAGTACTGAAATAAACTAATTAAAATATCTAGCAGAGAGTGAAAATTAAAAACCCACAAGTTCTCTAAATCAGTTAATAAATTCTTAGCATGTGACGACTAAGTAAATTGTTTTAGTGAAAAGATTTATCTAATTTTAAGTCAAATTAAAATCAACATTGCTTGGAATCACTTATGTTAAAGCGACCAAAAATGGTAATAAATGAAAAAAACTCAAAACTACACTTTTAAAAATATTTATTTGTCAATATTTATTAATAAAAATATATATGTATATCTGTCGTAATATTGATGTTATTAGTAGATTTTTCTTGATAAAACTCCATGGTTAATGATTTTGAAGAAAACATATGAATAAAATTCCATGGTTCCTTGTTAAAATTAAAGTGTAAAACTTAACCAAGTAATTTTATTGATATTTTGTATCAAAATAATAATATTTTTATTTAAAAAAAAAAGAAATATTGGCGTTCTTATGATTTACCCAAATATTTAAATTTTGGGGATATTTTCAACGAGTTGTAAATAACTCACTATTAGATGGAAATCAAGTTGGGGTAGATTGGGATTCGAGCCTCGGACCTTTGATCCGTGAGTCCGCAACACCCACGGGACCACCATCCAATTAATATCTGTTCTGATCGAAAAGTAAGCTGTCATTACTCACTAGTATCCTAATGCAAGGCATCTTTGCTACTTCATTCCAAACCAGCCAGACACTTCTGAATGCTGCTGTGATCCGAGATACGATGGCGTCACGACCAGCTGCCTTTAGGGCTGCCCACAGGGGCAGAGCACCCAGCCTACGTGCTGCGTGGTCAGAAGTCAACCCGGCTAAAAGAGGGAGGGTGCCCTCACGTCCCCGAGTGCCAGCTCCGGACTCGAGTAGTCGGTAAAGTGTCTGTTGCTTTGTTAAGGATTAATAATATACAGAAAAATATCTTTTGGACATATAATGCTTGATGAAAAATTATAACACTTATCAGTTCATGGTTTACCTCTTCGTTTTAATTCTAAAAGTAACCTTTTGATTCCCATATACAATTCATTTTCCTTCAATAACTCATATAGTGTCCATGCGGCTCGGCTGTGGAATTATCTCCCATCCAATATCAAAGATGTCTCTATTTATCTTTATTTATATCACGCCTTAAGAAATATCTCCTTTCTCTTCCTTAATCTATCCTCTTTCCTTTTTATTTCTTTTCCCATTGAGTACTAGTATTGATTTAAGGTCATTTATATACAAATATTGTTATTTCTATATTTGTATATCTTTAGTTGTTATTTTATTTTCTATTGAAAGCCCATTGAAATTTAAACAGTATACATAACACCCATATTTTATTTGTTGGTTTTAAGAAATTTCCATTCGGCAATTAGCTTGCCAATGTATAATTTTCATTATATACAAAAAGTTAAATAAAAATATTAATATTTTTTTCGGGATATATACACACATAATACATACTGTATAACTTCTGTGTTTGAAGCGTAAAATGTATTACATATTTCGATTACATTGATTAGATTTTTTATTCCATTGATCGATTTTTTATATACCTATATATGTTTTTTATTTTTTTATTTTAATGTATTTTTGTTTTTAAATCTTTTAAAGGAATAACTAGCTAAGCCTCTATTTAAGAAGCTTGTCAGCAGATGGGAAAGAGGGGGATATGGAAGGAAGTTATGCAAAATACATTATAACACCAGGACCAATTGAGAAAAAAATCTTTCTTAGATTTCTTTCTTTTGCAGGGAATCTGTTTTCTGTTAAATGTTATAATTAATTAGCAACGTCGTTTTGAAGACAACCGGAATCAATGCTGGTTGGAGAGAGCCTTTTCTCAGTCGTTGGTGACGAGTTGCACCTTTGAGTTGGTAGACCTGGCACCTGGAGTTGCATGTGTCCAGCGTTGCAGTTGCCCATATAGCTTCCCCCAGCAACCGCGTTATTGGATGAATTGGCAGGAACCGAACCCGCGACGCGAGTTTCACAATAATAATTTATAAAAAAATGATAAGACATACAAGTCCCACAAAGCCATTTTCAGTGGCTCCTTGGTGAAGAAACAAAGCATATTTTTGTATGACCACAATAGACTATGTGGCTCAATTACATTAGTGTAAAAAAGGTTAAAACCAAGGCTTGACGAAAATCACATCTATCACATCCTGAAATCCCACTAGGAATTGAACCTGAAAACACATTACACTACAGGGGCCGCCAATATGTTACCATCGTATTTTATGATCATATAACCATATTGCATAGTTCATTAGGCATTAATATAAAAATGTAACAATACGTCTTTTGAAAGGATACAACAGTTGGCAATCCAGGAATACCAAGCCATGTCCCAAGTGGTAAGGTTATAGAGTCAGAAATTCTTGGGGGCTGGAGGAATACAAATATAAAACAGGTAAAATATCAACAGCATAAATTTAAACTAAACTTTGTTAATGAAAACTAGCAGGTACATAATATTATTTATATAAGATTATCTACGATGGTTACTTGGCATAATTAAAAGATAAACAAAATAAGAAAAAATATTTACATTATTTAAGTACAATATGCAGTGGGAAAATAAGAAAAAATGTATTTAAAAAAGACGCCTCTGGAGACACATTCGAAAAAATAACATATCACAAAATAAATATTCTATGTACATAAATATTAAGATTATTTTTAAAAATGTATGACTACTTGGAATCTAAAGTGTGTTATTTATCTAATATGAAATAACAAAAAAACTCACAATGTTATATGTACAATACATATTTGAAAAAATAAAACAATTTGACTACATAATTGTAATATATTTTTATGGATATGGATGTGTTCACTTCAAATCATCACTATTATTTATTTGTTATTTTAAAATATATAATATTAATATAAATGTAATAAATTACTTTTTGTTGATTGGGGCCTAGAAAGATATCAACTCTTTTACAGAAAAAGATACATTTATGAATTTTATTTCCTAAATTATGTTTTACAAGAATCCATAAGTATGAACTGTAAAATTTATAAGAGTAAACTATTGTTTAATTTGTACTACGATAAAGCAGGGAGCTCAATAACACCGGACTCACATTTTACACGGTGGACATGTTCCAAGTAATATCAAGTAAAAAGTATACTAAAATAAAGAATAATGGTGGACAGGGTTTCAGGATGTCAAAAAATACAATTTCATTATTGTTTGTTGTACCAAAATTTTTTTTTTAACACTTTAAAAAGAAAATTAAAAAGATTAATTACTATCACTATCGGACAGTAATGTATCCTTTGACGCACTATTAGACAAGATCGTTTTCTTTACTTGAAATATCCAGAGTCTTCTGCATATCTCTCTATAGTAAGTCATTCTTGGGGTGTAGGAAAGTCCAAAAACGAATACATAGTACTACTGTTACACAATGAGGAATTCCACTGTTTTCTCATTTTTTTTTTTTTTTAGCGTAGGTACTATTTAACTAAGCAATTTTTTTTTTTTTTTGTGCGTTATTTACAAAGATATGATTTTTTAAATGTACATTTATCAAATACCGCGCCAAATGACTGTAATCAGTGAGTCACTTTTCAGTAGTGACATTATGAAACGGTTGGCGTTCTTACTTTCACTGAACGCGGTAAGTTATATATATGGATAATTTTCATAGCGCCGTTTTTGTGAAAATCCCCTCAAGGGCGCTGTACAGTAAATAAATATCCCAGCACGTCTTGGAGCTACAGAGCGCATGGACGGTTGGGATTCTTGTTCCTCGTCTCCAATTATGATATACAGGAGCTAGATTACAGCACGTCTTGCAGCTACAGAGCGCATAGACAATAAAAAATCTAGCCCCTTTTTACATTTTTTATTTGACAATAAAGTTTAGAGATTTAGTGATATTTAAAAAAAAAAAAACAATTTATAAAAATAGAAGTTAGATTACAACAAGTCTTGCAGCTACTGAGCGCATGGACGATTGGAATTCTAGACTTCTCTTACTAAATTTGGATATTTGATAGTTGATAACATTTACCTATTGAAGCTAGATTACTAATCGTCTTGCAGCTACAAAGTGCATGGACGAGTGAAATTCTGGCAACTTAAAATTATCAATAAATTTACAAAAACAAACATTGCGGATAATAGTAAATTTGCAAAGTTGTATTTCTCCAGCCAATAACAAAACTGACAAGAATCTATGGAATATTGCTTTGATTACTTCATCGAGTTGATCGTAATTTGATCATTTCTATGTTATGGTTGTTTTTACGAACGTTTCGATTTAGAAAAACCTAGAAAGTTGACATAATCTGTGGTTGATATGTCAACAAAGTATTATTTGCCGGATTTCAGGTCGTAGATCGTAATCGAATTATTCGCCGCCAAATCACCAATCACAAATTATACTCTTTTTTTCCTATGGGCAAAACGTTCCTTACAAGGTGCGGGGGCTTTAAAGCGGAAACCAGAAACACTACACGTAGATATAAGGAGTGACGTCATTATTTACGATTTTAAAATGAATACTATTTTTAACATTTTTTATTTATTTTTGCGTGCGTTTTTGAGATATTTCATCCTACTCCAAAATTTTTAAATATTCACGTGTACACGAAAACATTTTTAAAATTTAATTCCGGGTTGGGCTGGAATTCTTCA
Source organism: Micrasema longulum (assembly GCF_059751315.1). Classification (NCBI taxonomy): domain Eukaryota; kingdom Metazoa; phylum Arthropoda; class Insecta; order Trichoptera; family Brachycentridae; genus Micrasema; species Micrasema longulum. Next base: position 227,793 of record NW_028278793.1, read on the forward strand.
TTGTTAAATTAATGTCCGAAATGATAAACTTTTTTGCAACATAATATTTTGAAACCGTGAAAAGAGAAGTCCGATGTATTGCAGTGGTGAATTACATCAGAAAAGTCTCAGACTTGAGAAGGATCACAATAAATTTTTGTAATATACCAGAATTAGGAATCGAACCCACTGTGCGTGAAACAAGCATCTTAATCATTTCATCAGTGGGGCAGTAATATTTTTTTAATTTAAATATTAGGAGAGCTTTTTGCATCTTACGATAGTTGTATTTCCATTTGTTATGGCCAGTGCTGCAAGAGTATGTCCTCGCAAGTGGAGCCAACAGTCATGTAGGCGACAGAGGTCGTGCAGTCTAGAGATGTTGTCACAGTGGCCAGCTATAGTAGTCCCAGCGTCAGCCAGCACCACGAGAGGGATCCTGTTTGCTGCCACGTCCTCAGCGATCATACGCTGCAGTGCTGACACATCCATCGTCTGATTAGAACCTGATCAATTCAATTTAAATTGATATAAAGGGGGATATGTAATGAATCATAATCTGAAGAAAACCTACTTTTTTTTCCAGTTTCAGTGCCCTAATAGAACAGCATTTATTAACAAGAAAAAACTTCAATATGGCCTACAATAGAGTAAAAAACATAAACATATATTTAAAATTATAATCTGTAACACAATTTCAACACAATATACAACGATTGCCCTTTTTCGATTATAAATTGACAATATAACCTTCTACCCAGGTGTGTGCCTGCATAATTTTCAAATATATTTGACAATGTTAACTCCATATTGAGGTTTTTGTAGATATTTCTTGATAAAACTTAGTTATAATTTTGATACAAAATATAAGTCAAACTTCTTGATTTTACTATTTTATTTATTGACCTTTGAGCGCTTTTGTCTAAGTAGGTCACCAGTCTTGAAGATTCCTACATAGGCGGAAGCATTCATTGATCAATAAATTAAATAGTAAAACTAAACAATGAAGTTTGATTGATATTTTTTATCAAGCTATTAACCATTTAATCAACAAAATATTGTGTCGATTGTTTATTTTTATAAATATCATGAGCATATAAGGAAAACCAGCCAAGTCAATTATTTCACCAAGTGATGGATGTTATCTTTTACCGAATAAAAAAAACCAAGTTCACTTATATCTCAAAGTTTTTTTACAAAAATTTTAATTGCATATGGATTAAGTTAGTCTATGAACGTCTGTAAGAGAAAATATTTACAAAATCAAAACACTTCCATACTAACACAATACACAGCAAATCCTTTGTCTATGTAACGCAAAATAAATTTAAAATAGAAAGTGTACTAAATAGCAAAACTATTATTTTGTGACTATGTAAAAACTTCAATCTTGATTTGTCACAACAAACAAGAATTCTGACTTGGTCAGTTTTCCTTGTATGCTCACGATATGATCTTAGTTAAAAAATATATGAACTATTAACTATTTCACCATGATCGTACAACAACAACGGATGTGCGAAAAATGCGACATTGACTTTATAAAAAGGTTTGAAACAAATGAAATATATATAGCTAACCTAAGTATCAAATGATATATTTTTGTACTTATCAGGTTGTGGCATAAAGTGTCAAAAAATCACAAGTGCGTTTGTTCTACAATCATAACAATTTCTTGAAGGACAAAAATATTTTTCAATTAATAAAAGGAGTACAAATATATAAATGACCGCTGAACAATAAGAATCAACTGCAATACTGAAAACATCAGGAAAACACCAGGAAAACAAATTTTGCTGGTCAATTTGAATTGTACAAAGAAGTATGTACTTGTATTGTATTCAAAGCAGTAGACGAAGTAATAAATAAATAAAAAATGCTACGCATTAAAATGTTTTTAAAAATATGATTAGAAAATTACTGTGTAATAGGTAATCAGATTGTAAATGTTAAAAAACACACTTTATAAATAGCTTCCAAATAACAATTATTCATAAAACCAATGTTATGTGGTGTATATAATGTTATCATAGCAAAAGGTAAAGATCCAATTAGCAATTTTATTTGTTGACATAAGTGTTCGTAATGAATTTGTCAATCATAATTGCTGTAATTAAATACACACATCCTGTTTATCTTCAAGTATTCTTCCAACTGTCAAAATTCACGGAAACCTTTATCAGCATTTTAGATAGACTTAAATAATAATTTATTAGGCAGATAAAAAAAAATTGGTATATGAATAACGAAATATCAGGTTCGCCTTCTGTACATTGTACTAAAGATCAAAGTATCGGATTTGATATGCAGATTTCGCAGGTAGGTAATATATTTAACCTTTCCGAGAAAAAACCCACAAATTCCTGAGGGGGGTACCAGGAATACCCCAGCTAAAATTTTTTGAAATTGAAAAATATGCACCTGGGGAAACCTAGATATCCCCTTAGGCCAGAAAGATATCGTCACTTAGCTAACAACACCGCAACAAAGTCATTTTTCTTCTTTTTACAGGCAGGACGATGAAAAAACAGCTTATTTAATTGAAGAGGAATTAGACTTCAGTTTTTAATAAGCAACCCCTTATGGATAAACATTTTATCTGAATTCATTTAAAGACACACTTTAGTTGAGCTGTCAATAAAATAAGCCGTTTTTTCATCATCCTGCATAAAGAACAAAGATGACTTCACTGTGTTGTTAGCTAAATGACCATAATAATGTTACTTGAAATAAAATTTAATTGCAGTAAAAAGTAATTCAAAGTTTTCTACATACCAAAAACTGTATTTACAAGAACAGGCCTGATGCATGCCAAGGGTAGGCCAAGCTGTCGACACAGGTGCTGGACTACTCCCAAGGGACTGGCTATGGAGCTGTAGATACAAGGAAGATGGCTCATGAGAGCTCCACCTGATGAGGTAACAGACAAAATCATTATTTTTTTAAAAATAGTTTTTTTTTTGCACCACAACAGGCCAGGAGGCCTAATTACAGTGGTGAATTACATCACAGAGCACCCAGGCTTGAGAAAAATCACACTTTAATTTTTGGGTTCTCACCGGGAATCGAACCCGGAACCTTCCGTGCGTGAGTCAAGCGTCTTGACCACTACACCACGGAGGCTGCCAAGTTATTTGTATACCGTAAGTCCGAAGACGGCAGGTAATACTAGGCATTTTTAAGGGTTCTTGAATGGTCCTAGCTCATATAAAAGACAATTTGTGAAAAAAAAATACAAACACGTCAATTGTGGATTTCTATAGTGTGTAAAAAAAATATCACATCACTCTAGAGAAAATACGGAAATACGTTTGTATGGAGAAAAGTCAGACCGCGCATCCTCTTAAAAAACAGTTTTTTCGAACGTATGGAAAAAAATATTGGTTAAATAAAAAAAAAGTTTTGACATGAAATAAAAATAATTTTGAGAATCAAAGAAATAAGAATCGACTATTATGATTTTAAAAATTCCGTAATTGATGATATTTAAAAATTTAGTTCAGACATTAAGATCCTAAAACAGCCAGGAATTTACACCTTGTAATGTCGCCTGTGCAATAATATTAGCTACAGAAAACTCTGGTTAGTTAATAACAGAAATGTATACAGTAGAACTCCGGATATCTGAACTCCAATCATCCGGATCGCCAAATATTCAGATCGTCATCAGGAAATAAAAAAAAATAAAGAAGAAGTTTTTATAATAAAATAAACAAAACAACTTTGTTTTTAACTACTTTTTTTCTACCGACCTGTTTCAAAGCTGTATAGCTTCTTTATCAAGGTATACTTAACTAATGAATTCTATCCTATTTTATTCTATCAATATTGTGCTTCGTATGAAACTAATAAATAAAAAATAATCAAATGTGGCACTCATTAATCTGGATAATTGGGGTTTTACTGTATTTCAAAACAATGTTTTATTTAATTTACATATATTTAATAGGTCACTCTCATGTTTAAACATAGTTGATAAAGGTTATTTGTAGTTTTTAAAGCCATACGATTCGTTTGTAGGAGTATAATTTATCTACCTATTCAATGACTATAAAATTTTATCATAATGTATAAAACTACCTATCAGCCAGTGGCATTTTAAACATTTTACACTGCAAATAAATATATGCTCGTGAAAATCTAGTAAAGAAGTTTAGACATTTGCATTAGAAATAAAAATTATTTACACCTTTTTGTTGGCCCGTAAGTATGGTAATACAAAGAAGTTTAAGTAAACATACCTTAAACAATTATGTGGCAAAAATATTATAAATTGTAAAAAATAAATTAATATCTTGTAGAAATCAATTTCATATTTTCAAAAAACACAATGAATTTTTTGTTTTATTTATATATTTATGTCTTTCCACTTACTTTGTAAAAACTGATTATGTATTCTATAAATAAATAAATACATAAATTATCTATGTAAATAAATCCATTTAATATTATAGTGAAATATGTTTTGTTAGGCTAATATAATAATTAATTAATACACATTTATATGTATAGAAATGAAAAGTATTTTCGGGGATTGCCTAGTGGGTGAAATGATTCAGCCAGGTGATTCTCACCCCGTTATTAAGGTTTCAATTATTTTATTTCACAAAAGTCAACGGATAGAAGAATTGAAGAAATAGGGATGTTCGAATACAGGTAGAATGAGGAATATTCAGGAGTGAAACCAGCTAATGACAGGTTAAAAGCCCAGACTACTTGAGTAATGTTAAACTTGTTGTCCTATATGAAGTTCTACGGTTTGTTTGTTTGACAAATTAACACAGTCTTTACGTGTAATAAATTAATAATCAAAAGCGCTAATTATAATAAACTTGTAGCGCAAATACAGTTTTGTTGAAGTACATGAATGAAATAATAAAGCAAATTAATCTATTAGTCTTTCTAAATTTAAACAATCATTAAAACAAACCAGATCTTGTCTCAAAATTGTTATTTTTTTGTCTTGATTCTTTTAGTTGTATTTTATTTTAATTGTCTTGTGCATATTTTTTTTAAATGTATTTTATAATAACTAAATAAAGTAGATGCATCAAAAAAATATAATCATTACTTATACCAAAACAGTTTTTGTAAAATGCCCTTGACATTAATTTTTTTGGTAAATATAAAACTTTCTATTGAAATTTTAACATAAGATTATACAAAAATATTTGATGAGATAAAGAATATTTGACTCACCCCCTTCTTCCAAATACCGAGGATACTTGTAATGAAGCATTAACCGGGTTACCTTCACTAGACCTTCTAACTGATCATGGTGATAGCAAGCGTTGCAGTCTACAAACCTAAAAATATTTTTTGAACTTTTTGAAATATCAATCATTTGATGTTCCAATTTTAAATAAAAACAAAATCAAACTTTGATGAAAAATCTCACAACAGTTTTGCATTGCACAATAATCTAATGAAAAACTTAATTGTGGGTTGATAAAAAAATGTTTGGTGATAGCAATTTAAAAACATTTGATAAAATAAAACAAAGCCAGAGGTTTATGATATTTACTGCAGATACTTTACAAACCTGAATAAATGGCAAAGCCACCGTGTAGTGTCGGTATTGATACGAGCGCTTAACTTCTGCAGATGCCCCCTTTCTAAACTGCCAGCATAAGCTGCGATACTATGTGACATCACAGATATCTTGGCTATGTGATTCAGGGTTGGGAGAGGCCAGGAACTATCCTCGTCATTGGGATCACTCTTAAAAACCAAATCCTCAATTGTTTTCATTATGTCTTCTAAGGGCGTTTCTTCTGGGCCTAAGAAGCCGGTACTTTGTTTACGAAGAGCGATAGGAGACCTTTCTCCCAATCCAACCCCTGCTTCTAAACGTTCTATCACTTGGGACACCTGAAATTCCATTTCCCCGAGAGGCCGGCGCTCCTGCAAAAAAATCGTAAGGGTTAAAATAAACACTATCGCCAATATGCAAAATTAAGCGTAAAATAAAATAGACAACAGGGAAATGTTTAAAAACTGGGTTTTACCGCTTCTTTATCACCTCCAGGGGATTCATTTTCCATTATAATTGTCTTTTTGTTTGCTAAAACAGATTCCTCCGCCATCGTGGCAGTACTTGAAATTGTAAACGTCACTATGTTTGTCAAATTGTAAATAAAAGAGGACGCACTTAGGAACGTCTGTCGCTTATTAAATTTTATTTCCGGATACCGTTTACAGAATCAGCTGATTTTCCCCATTTCGCTTGCCAACATAACAAACATAATATTGAGAAACCTTTGTTTCGTACAAGGACGGGTAGCCGGGTGCAGTTCCTGGCGTTTATTGAATTTACTGTCAGATTGTGCCCTCGACCTGGCGGGGTTCGTCCGGCGGTCCAGCTCAGTTCTCATCGGACTGAACAAGGGTGAAGATGAACGACGGCGGGTGCATTCATTTGAACAATTTTAAGGCGGCTAAAGGCACCCAGCCTTACAAAATTGTACACGCTTTTTTCGTAGCGTGCACATCCTACGAGGCCAGAACATACAAGGTAAAAATTTTGATTTTTGTATTATCCTTTCGCATATTAGGTGTTATTTGTGAATGAAAATGTGCGAATTTTCTTTCCGCGCAATGAGGTGATTATTGTTTTACGTTTAGGGTCGTAAATTATGTTTTTTTCTCCGGGGGTCTGGAAAACAGCTGATACGAATGTTTTGATGCGCGCGATGTTCGCCAACCGAAAAAACGCTTGACACATATTTTTTTCCAGACTTCGTTTTTACCATATTGTTAATTGGGTCGAGTTAAAATATAAAAATTGTTTGTAGGCCACAGCATGTCTGTGTTTCATATGCCATTTGCCGGGACCGCGACTGCATTCATGCCTGCATTGCATTTTCTTCGGTTGCTACCTCGGCCATATCCAGGAACATTCCAAGCAGAAAAAGCATTTTTTGTACGTGGACCTCTCTCACGGGAACGTCTACTGCGCGCAATGTCAGGATTACATTTACGACAGAGAACTGACTGAAATAGGAAACATCAATAAAGTGCAAGAAACGAAGTAAGTTAATCGAACTATTTATACAGATTGCATGGTTTTAATTTTTTGTTCTTAAATTTTCTAACCTGCTCCATTATTTTATTGTTTGCTTTTCAATAATGTTTTTCTGGAATGGGTAGGTCGGTGAATACCTTTTCATTTGTATCTATCCATTTATGTAGGTACTTTAAATGAAAAATAATAATTTTCTTTCTTTCTAGGCAATTGTTATATTAACCCTTTCATTTGTATCTTTCCGTGTATATATTCTTAATATGAAAATTTTCTTTCAACTATCCAATTTGCATGAATTTGATCACATTTTTATTAATGTAGTTCGGAACACTAATTCATCTGTTTTTTTCAATTGCCAACAAGTACAATATTGTACATGAATATACATATGAAAACTTTAATAATTTTCCACTAAATATTTTTTGTACGATAATTGGATACATATTTAAAAAAATAAATTTTTATACCTTTTTAAAAATGCATTTTAAACCAGTATGTCAAATTATCCATGCGAACACACTAATTTTGTTTCAAAATGGCACTTATTTATATATATATTGTTTGCTTTTTTTATAAACATGCCTACTTACACATATTAGAATTTATATTTATAAACTTGACTTGTTGCATGTAACGATTTTTCCAGTTTTTTCTCCTTTTTCAATGCATAAATAACATTACATTGTGGACATTGACCTATTAATACACATCCACGCACCCTAAAGCTAGGGTTTCCTAGGACAGCGGTGCCCGTATCTTAACGGCCGTAGTGAACGGTGATGCGGTGGGAAGCCGTCGTAACGTCGTCTAGAGAGTGGTTTCATAGGGAAATGGTGTTAAATGGTGTTGATAACACTGTTTTCCTAGGAAACCACACTCTAGTCATAGTTACGACGGTTGTCCACCGCATCACCGTTCACTACGGCCGTTAAAATACGGGCACCGCTGTCCTAGGAAACCCTAGCTTAAGCCCTAAAAATTATGACACTTGACATGTCCAAACGGTCAATGACGCCCAACCCGTGTTTAGCCGTTCTTCGTCCGCCAGCCGGGTGTGACGTGAGCTTAAGATTTAGAATCGAAACCAAAATGCCCGCTTGTGTTGTGAAAGTGTATAAAAACCTTTTGGATAAACATTAAAAAGAGTCAAGAGTCAATTAACAAAGCTTAAAATAATTCTCATTCAAATAAAAATTATTTTTTTGTAAATGTTAAACTATGCCTAATGGCACAATTGCGAAGCTCTTCTTACTTACAGGGGTGCAGTGATAGGAATACATTTTGAAAATGTAATAAACATTACAAATTACAACAAAGATGGAGAACCTTTTAAAGGATATGTGAAAGTCTAGGCATTTACAAAGCTTATGACTTGTCATTTGCTGGTTTAAGTGGCCACTTTACACACTAAGTAACATTCACCATTCTGCCTGTGTTTGAACGTCCATATTTCTTCAATTCTTCCACCTGTTGATTTTAGTTAAGTAACCAGCCAATGACAGGTCATAAGCCCTGTAAATGCCTAGGCTTTCACATTTCCTTCTTTAAAATGTTCTTCTTTTTTTTGTAATTTGTAAATCTTAATAACTCCCAAGGGCGTGAAATACAGTATTTTGTCTACAAATATTTGGACACGCTCAAAATATTGTAATAAACGTTAGTTATTATTTAATGATGATATAAAAAAGGAATACATAGTTTGAAATTATAAGGAATTTAAGGAAAAAATCTGATTGGGATCCACCAAAAATGAATGTTCATTGTGAATGTTAAAATATATACCAAAAATGGGTATCCTCCAATTTTTGGTAATATATGCATGCTCGTTGAATGCAGCCCTGGTAAGAATAAACCAAGTCTATGTGTATTAATAGGTTGATGATTGAGTATATTAACCATTTATTATTAAATTAGATGTAAAAACCAATTAGGTTTGAACCTGCATTTTAACGTAAGTACTTATATATAGGTATAATATTACAATTATTTAAATTAATTCAGTGGGCATTTAGTAATATATTTCAACGATTTAGTCAAAATATAGTAACATAAATCGATTACTTGCGTAATTTGACTGCTCAAAAGATTTATTTAGAATTTTTGCTAAAACTGTCAATTGAGTTAAATCATAAATGTCAAAATGAGCCTTTTATTCGCTATGTGCATCTACTCTAGAGGGTGCGATATCTTGTAAGATACTTAATCACACAGTGCGAGTTTAAACTGTGCAACTCAGTTAAGCTTATATTAAGTTTTCCCTGTTTGTGTAATCTACAAGTGTGTTACAGTTATAGATAAAAATCACAAGATATAATGGGGGAAATGGCATTGCATGGTACAACATTATCTTGATTTATTATAAAGTGAAGTTTAGGATTAAATTTTTAATATATAAATTTATCATGTTTCCCACTATGGAAAACATTTTTTTTTATAAATCGTTTAGATTACAATGTATTAAATTTCAAAATTTTTCCAATTTTTCCATTTTTCAAAGACATGAGAAAAAAAAAACTTAAATTGAAAATGTTATTACTTATGATAAACTATTAATGAGGTCACAGGTACCTATTATTAGCTTTTACAGTTTGTCAAATTAACATACACTCGTATGTGTGATAGTAAAAAGTACTGGTACGCGACTCATTCTTCCTGCTAAGCCTTCAAATAAATCGGGTTGAGATCCCGTCATAGTTTTTTATGACTATTTAAAAATGGCTTCAAAATAGAAATATTTGGGTAAGAATGCAATTGTTTTATTTTTAAATTCCAAGTTTTATTCACACTATAAATGTCAATGCCAAAATCACAAATCTAAAAAATAAATTATTCTGAGACGAGTCTTAAAATTGGTATAGTAAATATGTTTAAATTGTACTAAATAATATACAGTCGAACTTGGTTATTCCGACTGAACTTGCCCGGTATGAGCAATACTTGTTATGCCAGTGAGTGTTTAAAAAAAATCTAATTGCCATTGCATATTGTCACTAAGTAAACAAATAAACCTATGTTCATATAGACAATAAAACAAAGGAATATTATAATAAATGCTTACAAACATACCACTTTCTAAATTTCAAATACAGATAAATAAACATGCTAATTTTTCGCGCCACATTCTATTTCACAAATAATTGCCACTTTTTCACAAATTGAGTCACTTCCTCTTGTTAGTAGACATATTTATTATATATTGGTCATAGAACATTTAAAAAAAAGTTAAAATTACAATGTTGTAAATTGTAATGTGATGCCGAGCCGGTTTTTTTTGAGTTCACAAAGCTTGGATTTTTTACACGCAATTTCAACCATGTGTGTGATATTTTTTTCAATGTTGTCGACAAAAACACTAATTAGGTACTTAGACACTTACATAGTGTCTTAAACGTCATCCGATCCCTGTGCCCAGCGAAAACCATAAACTAAAATATCACAGAATGTTTCTTCATCACATCCGAGATTACGCTCTTTCCGTGATCGTAGTTAAATATCTGATTTTATTACACAATTTTGTATTTGTTATTTTGGTAGTGGTTACAGTCTGTATTGATATAAAAATGCAGATTCGCAGCGTGGGTTAACATTATTGATGTATTTCTACATGTTGGTGAAATATATATATTATTTTGGTTATTTGAACTTTCATCACTTAATAAAGGCTTTATAAATATTCTGAAACAACTCATAGTTGTCTTGTAAATTTAACATAATAAACAGTCGTAATAATATATGCTTTAAAATAAATGTTTTTATGTAATATATTATTTAAGAATAATGTATTCTATATTACTATTTAAGTTTTTCAAATCTACATATTTATCTGAAGTTTTTTTTTGTTAATAGTAATAGGGTGACCATTCGTATCAGTTTTATATGGTTGTCCTTATTTTTCCAATTTTTTTTCTGTCTATCAAAATAAAATAAAAACATTTCACCGACACATTTTATTATTATGAATACTTTTTCAAAATTATCTGTGTGGAATTACCGATGTTTTGTATAAAAACAGAAGATAACCATAAACATATCTAAAGAATTACCGTATTTGGTTATCTGTAACATGTAGTATGAATATTGGCCATAAAACAACAAAAAACCATTCAGTTTAGTAAAATATCTTGGTGGAAGTTGTATATTTTTTCAAAATAAATTTATAAGTTGATGCTTTCTTGGTTGATAAAAATAAAAAGACAAAAATGCATCAGCTTATTTTTTTAATTTTTCATTCTTTTATATTTTTTTACACAAATATTTTTACTCTCTTACAGATGTTTTACAAATCTAAAGAAAAAATTTCAATCAGTTTAATAGATCTATATTTCAACCTAAACTCCTTTCAATTTGGAAATGTTAATGTGAGTTACGACAATGGTTTTAATGAAGCATTTATGTTCACAAAGAACTAATCTTTGCTTAATAACAATACAAAATTCCATTTACATTGTCTTTAAGAAGAATAGTTGAATATTCACATGCCTATAGAATCTTATAAAAAAATATTCAAAATGCCCGCAAAGCTATCCACACATTGGCTATTCTCCTTGTATTTGCATGCATACAAAGAAAGATTGCGTCATGTGAATTTAAATTTTATGCATTTTTATATGTATTTGTAGATTTATTTAAAAAATGGATATTCACATATTATTATAATAGCTCTCAATTCTCTACCTACCTAACATAATATCCTACTTAATCTTTGCTGCCATATGTAAGAAAACGCTTTGCATAAATATTTCCAGTTTGTTTCAAATATGTAACTGTCACCAATGAGCGTTCACCTGTTTAATTTTTTCTCCTATAAAATTTACCATATTTAATTTCTAGGTTGTCTAAATTTACATTGCATACCTTATATATTGTAATCTACTTTATATTAAACTCTCCAATATTCAGTTTTTTTTTGCATACCCGTCCATTCATGCATTTCGTATATATTATGTTTCTCTCTCTAAATCATAATCTAGTCTTATTTTCGTATATCCTCTTATTTTTCCTTTTTCTTTTACCGCGTAAAAATAAAGCAAGAAACTAAAATACTACACCAGACTCAAAAATATATTTATCGTTATTTTATTTTTTTTCAAATAAAAAAATGTGAGCTATGTACAAAAATATTACTGTTATAATTATACTTTGTTGTTTTGGGTTTTTTTCTGGCCTATTACATCTTGTGTCAGTAGCTATTTTTACAACATAAGTCTAGATGATGGACACTGCTGCATGGCTCAAAACACACGGCATAATAACTCTGGAAAAAACCCATCAATCATTATTTTATGTTGAGAAAAATGTCTTCTAACCTCTAAACTTTAATACGTAACCTTTTTGCATTTGATTTTTTATCGCTTAAATGGTCACCCTAGTAAGATGCATCGTAATTAATCCTTAGCGGGGTTTATTTAATCAGCGGAGAAGTATTGATGAACTTTCCAGGTCCCTGGGGATGAGCGCACCCTACATGCCCTGGATTCCCAACCAGAATGAAGTTGCAGCTTTACGCAGGCTGCGGAAACGCCGAGTGCTCAGTGCTACTACGACCATTGGTCTGAGAGGTCTTCAAAACCTCGGCTCTACATGTTTCATGAACTGCATTGTTCAGGTAATTCAACTAAAGAAATATTTGTAGTCTTGTGATTTACCCAAATATTTTTACTTTGGGGTAAGTTACTGTTAATCTAAAATAACCCTGTTGAAAATTGGGACACAAGTTGTGATAGAGTAGGGATTCTGATCTCCTGATTTGTAGTCCGCGACACTGACACGTGATCACAACCTTTCTATATTCATTTTTTTCTCTTTGTTATTCTAAAAAAAAATTGTTGGATTCAATTCCATTAAAGCTAACACGAAATATTTATTTTAATTTATGCATTTACACTGTAATATTTCAATATTCCCTGGGCTGGCACCAAGCATAGACGGATCATCATAAGAAGGCTCCGGGTTTGATTCCCGGTGAGAACACAGAAATTAGATGTGATTTTTCTCAAGTCTGGGTGATCTGTGCTGTAATTCACCACTGTAATCGGGCCTTCTAGCCTGTTGTGCTGTAAAAAAAAAGTATCTTGAAATTTATTTTTCTATTAAAAGTAAATCCTAGAACACTTTATATAAGATTGAGAGACAAATTACAACAGATATTGGTAAGAAAACATTTCTGGTAAGAGAAAATGGAAGTCTATGCATTGGTAAATCCAATTTTTAGTAACTCTCCAGCGCTGATATTATAAATGCTCCCGCAGCTGTAAAGATCATTATTACAATGTTTAGTACCTAAATATGCATTGAAAAGCGTTTTATACAGCCATGAGAGCGTATAGAATAGCAGCCCAGGTGATGGAATCCGGTCCTTTTCTACAAATTGGGACATATTCAAAATATTGCTTCTTCATATAAGTTTGTTTTATATTACAAATCGAAAGAAATGTCTGGGTGGGGTGAAAGTTATTTAATTAAAGAAAATTGCTACTTCATTAATTATTGACTAGGAAGGGTTTCTTTGCCTTCAAACGAACATGGAAGCCAAATAAAGCTTAAATTATTTTTTTCAATTGATTCTGGATTGTGGTCGAAGTAGTAAAAACTAGAAATAGTAAAAATCTTTTTTAGTATACCAAAAACACACTTACAGTATTTTTTATGTTTTGGACTACTTCAATACATACTATAGAAGTTTTTAACACCTCATTGGTCAGATTGTATGAATTCACTACCTTAAATGGCAGGAAGTTAATTATATTTTTTCTTTGTTTTAAAAATGATATATTTATGCAAAATAGATTTAGAATTTTTTAAAATTAGCTATAATAATATATGTACATAATAATATGTATTTAAAAAAAACATGTTTCCTGTTCAATATTTCAAATTCAAAGACCTATCTAATATTATCATCACCATCCACTTAATTACACCCGATGGTGCAAAGGGCACTGCATTGTCACACCAAATGTAGCGTTACATGAGGGTGAGATAACCAGTCTTTAGGTGCCAGTCCAATGATTGAAATATTGCAATGCAGTAAAGGAGGTTTTCATTTAAATTAATATTACATGTCGACCTTGCCGGGAAACAATCCTAGTCTAATCTTAGGCGGCCTCCGTGGTGTAGTGGTCAAGACGCTTGACTCATGCACGGAAGGTTCCGGGTTCGATTCCCGGTGAGAACACAAAAATTAAAATGTGATTTTTCTCAAGCCTGGGTGCTCTGTGATGTAATTCACCACTGTAATTAGGCCTCCTGGCCTGTTGTGGTGCAAAAAAAAAAAAAAAATGTAAATGTAAAAAATGTAGTCTTTCAAGCATGGTAGACCAACACGGTAATCTCTATGCGACGAGGCAGACAGTCCTCATATCTCAATATCGCACATCCAATAAAATAGTCAGAAGTCAAAAAAGCAGAATTTCTAGGAGTGTCTAAAAACTAAAATAACACGTCTTAAAAGCTTGTTTTCTTTATTTTGTTTTTCTTTTCACCCTTTAAAGAAATGCCGGTGTGTCATATACATTAAGGTTTGTATGTATGTTGACATTGTTTGAGAATGGCTGCATTCAAATAAGTGTCGAGTGTGTCATAATGAAATTAAGTGATTACATTGTAAAGCTAAAATTATGCTTATTATTTAGCATATGAGAGTTTTTTTTCACAATTTATTCTGTTTATTCAACTCAAGATGATTTATTTTTAAAATTTTACTATTTTAACAGAGTGCAATATCATAAATATTAAACTTTAAATTCAAATTCTTTATCTATCAATCTATTTCCAGGCTCTCATCCATACGCCTCTTCTCAGGGATTACTTCCTCGGAGACAAGCACAAGTGTAGGATTCCAGTAGGTGGACCAGTCAAGTGTTTGGTGTGCGAAGTGTCTAAACTCTTCCAGGTTCAGTTCCAGATTTATTTTAATACTTTTTAAATGAAAAGTTGCAGTTATATTTCTTAAAATTTTTATACATCTAAAATGTTTGCAAATATTTTCCACTCTTTTTATAAATTAAAACAAAAATCAATTTATTTTTGTTTTAGGAGTTTTATTCAGGATCTAAGACACCACTGATCCTTCATCGCTTACTCCATCTCATCTGGACTCACGCAAGGCATCTTGCTGGATATGAACAGCAAGATGCTCACGAGTTCTTTATTGCTACGTTAGATGTCTTGCACAGGTAAGGAGAGAAAACTAACATCAGAACTCGTATGCAATTTCTTATTGTTTATGATTACTTACAATATCTCTATTTTGCAGACATTGCCGCAACGGAATGGATGAACCAGTACCGAAAAAAGATGGAAACGTTCGTTGTGACTGCATCATTGATCAGATTTTTACTGGAGGCTTACAAAGTGATGTGGTTTGTCAATCGTGCAGTGGAGTTTCTAGAACCATTGATCCATTTTGGGATATATCTCTTGACGTCGGCGGGCTGGGTTCGCTGCAAGGATGTTTGGAAAGATTTACTCGTGCCGAGCACCTCGGCTCTGGAGCCAAAATCAAATGCTCCAACTGCAGAGCTTATCAGGAATCCACCAAACAATTGACTCTCGAGACACTGCCAATCGTTGCGAGCTTTCATCTAAAACGCTTCGAGCACTCCAGTCAGATCGATCGGAAGATCTCCACCTTCATTTCGTTCCCAGCTGAACTGGACATGACCCCCTTTATGTCGAGTCACAGGAGGCAACAGCCGGTGGATGTGAGAATGCGGAATCATAATAACAATAACAATGCTGAAACTTCTGCCGCACAGGTAGATGAGTTTGCGGATAATCGATATTCCCTGTTTGCTGTGGTAAACCACCTGGGTTCCCTTGACGCAGGTCATTACACGGCATATGTTAGACAAATGAAGGGGTGCTGGTTTAAGTGTGACGATCACATGATTACACGTGCCTCCCTTAAAGAGGTTCTTGATAGCGAAGGGTAATATTTATAGACTATTATGTACTTCTATCAACATTTTAAATTTTTCTGTAAACATATTTAATATATTCCTTTTGTTTTCAGGTATCTTCTTTTCTATCACAAGACTGTCCTAGAATATGACTGTGAAGTACAGTAGACTGCATCGGATGTAACTGTATACTCATACATACATAGTACTGATTGAAACTAAAATAGGCCTGAGTTCCGATTTTATGAAGACAATTCCATTGTCAAACAAACATCTATGCTATGAAATATTTCTGTGTAACTCCCCCTGTATTCTGTGTATCGCTCAGCTGTTCTTTACCCTCTGTGCAAATGTAATGACCTAAAACTGTGTTCACGCTAAGATCTAATTACTATTATGTATGTGATATATATGTTTTTCTATCCTCAAGTTTCCATCAATTGTTTATTTATTCAATTTATCAGTAAGTTAATTATGTGTTTTGTATCTTTTTGTACTTTATTATATTTTTTATTACGAGTCATTTGTTTAGTTGTACATATTATTTGTTCTTTATTTTTTCAACGATGACTGAAGATTTGTGTCAATTTTAAATAAATAAATTGTTTTTTATTAGGTACTTTTGTTGGATTTGAATGGAAGTTTAGAGTGCTTGAGGTTTGGAAATCCAGTATTAAACATAAATGACTATTGACAGGTTATAATCAATAACTCCTTATAATGACAATGTGTATTTCAGATCTAATGTACTGTTCTAAAGATCGGTATGATGATGTTTTATTACGGTAGAAAGACTGCAAATTAGCCTTGAAGGATATAATATTATGTCTAACAGATAAAGCATTAGACTGTTACTTTTTAAATATCATTTCACTTAGTTGAAATACATAGTATACTGAAATGTATAGTAGAGTAAATCAGCTATCGTCATTGTATATATCTGCTGGCATTTAGTCCCCGGCACCTCATGATTCAGAATGGTTCGACATAAAGGGTTTGTGTATATCTTTAAGAGTTGGAAACGTTTTTCTCAAAACGCAAATATGATCAAATTAATGAAGGCAGAGATTGTCATCACACTTGTAAATTCTTGTAAAGTATTTTTTGTATTTGTAAAATAATTCTAAGTATTCCTTAAGTTGGATATTTGTATTTTTTTCTTCTGTTTACTGTGATATAGATCTGATATCAAGCTATATTTTCTTTTGTAAACTACATAATTAAATGTTCATTCTTTACATGTAAGACATTGTTTAAATTTTCCCAATAAATGTTGAATTGATGTTAACAACACTCTCAATATAATTGTTAGAAATCCCATATCACAGCAGTCGTAAATGTCATAAACTTGTCTACATTAAGTCCTATGATATTATTTAGTGACAATGTTGACATGTTATTCCATATGTGGTATATTTGTGCAGACGAAACATGTCTCTTCAATAGCTTTTAATCCATTGTGTGTTGAATTACTCAAATACCTACCCAATCGGTTATAGTAATAATTATAAAATAACAATATTACTCTTATCAATGTATATTAGAAATTTGTTTTAATTAAAAACACGCTTTTTTCCACATAAATGTATTTTATTTAGAGGACTTCTAGTTGTGTAGGTCTTCTTATGTTCAAATGTTTTTAAGTCCACATTAAACTTTTGTAATTTCCTTTACTAGTCTTCATTATTACATTTTTTTCCAAACTCAAATTATTTTTGTAAAATATTTTTTTACTGTGGCTATTTTAAAATTATTTTTGATTCTTTACTATTGAAATCATTTTGCATTTATTAAATGGCTTGTTAATACTTTATGATGTTTGAATATTTTATTGAATAATAATCTTGATCAATATAAATGTTGACTTACAAATACGTAGATATTCGGTGTTAAAAATCAGTAATTAATCAATGGATGTTTTCTTATGTAATTACCATTTATTACTATTGGGATCAGTGTCTAAAACTATATATTCAACTATATATCTCTTAAATTTAAAACAATGAGCTTCACGTGAAATTGAATGTTAATAAATGTAAGCAGTAAATAAATTTTGTTTCATTTCTCACTTCATTTAATGTGCATCACTCATAGTGGGAAAAGGTGATAAAAAATTAGTAACACAAATCAATTATCGGTCTTTGCTGGTGTTGTATAAATATAAAAGTTACATTAAATAGAAGTCTGGAGGGTAGTGGATGCTTACTCAACCACTATACTACCCTAAAAATTGCCGGCATGATAGCTCTTTTCGTCAGGGGTGGGATCTTTCTTGGGCCATCGATCCAAAATTGTTTCACAAGTGCATGCTGAGGGAAATGCAAATAAACATGACAAAATAATAATAAACAGATGAAAGATTTGGTAGTTACAAGCTCTTTTAATTACGGAATTACATCATAAGCTAAACTGTAATTATAAAATTCCTAAAGGCCATTTTAATAGACGTAATGTTTCGACGGACAAATGATGTATATGACTGAAGAGGTTACCTTGAGCTGGTCTTTAATCACTTACAGATGGGGATTTTTTTTTTGCACCACAACAGGCCAGGGGGCCTAATTACAGTGGTGAATTACATCACAGAGCACCCAGGCTTGAGAAAAATCACATTTTTAATTTTTGTGTTCTCACCGGGAATCAAACCCGGAGCCTTCCGTGCGTGAGTAAAGCGTCTTGACCACTACACCACGGAGGCCGATGCACTGTTACACCTGGCACCTGTCCAATATTCTGACCACTCGGAAGTTCAGCAACGAAAAGAAAGTGAACAACCACAGACACGACGCGCCCTGAAGTAACACGTACACTGGCGGATATCAAGGAAGATGCAGGTGAAAACGTATCCAGGAGTTAAAATGCTCAGTACCTGCGGACATCAACTGATTGTCATAGCAAAGCACGGTTTTCTGTCGTAGTTCACCAGGGAACTCTGGAGAGTTCGTGGATTGGGTTAACAATTTATGGAAAATAGGCAAATTACGGAACACCTAAGGTGTTGACACACTTTCTTAGCGTGAAACGATTATTACTTATTGATCCACTACACTGGACAATGCGTGTGTATATGCACATCACGACTCCCGAGGAAATATCTTGTAAAACACAGTTATTACTTTAACCCTTACCGGTCCAATGTCAAATCTCATTCGACATAGATTTTTTCTATTTATCATACTTCGGAAAATTATAAAATATAGATAATAAGGCCATTACTATGTGTATTTCAAAAATAAATTTCGTTTTACTACAAATCGAGTTTTTATTTTTTTTAAATGATAAAATTAATTTCTATAGTTTTCCAAAGTATGATATGTGTATGGAAAAAATTGATGTCGAATCTCATTCGACATCGGATGGTAAGGGTTAAAATATAAATTTCTCCATTAAGCCCTATGGAGCTTGAAGTTGTCAACTTTGTCGAACCAACTCGGACGTTCACACGGTGTTACTCAAGTGAACTTCCCCGAGAAGTGTCCGGGCGCTGGCTCCTATAATATAAAGTCAGGCTATAAAAATTATTAGTTATTGTGTGAAAAAGACAAAGTCATTCTTTTTTAGCAAGTTGAAGGGAGAGATGTGAGAAAAATATGCTAGAAAAATACGTTAAGTCATTAACACGTGTAATCAAGGCCTTTGCAACGGTGAACTTAATGTTTGTTTGTCCAGAAATTTTCATGTATAATGGAAAGTTATTAAAGAAACATGTATAATGATTTCAACGGATTTAAGTCATACTAAGGTGGTTCAGAAAATAAATTACTTTAAAAACAGGGAGGTTTAAGATAATATAATTGCAAATAATTTTGTAAAATTGGTGAAGTGCATAGTCCTGCGTAGCTATGCAGGTTTAAACTGTGCACATTCAATTAAATTTAGGATACTCTGTTCGTTTGTACTGTAAATCTGAAAGTATTACAATTAAGTGGTATAAATCAACGTTTACGTATACGAGTGTAGGTCCTCCTTTTTAGTTAGTTTAGTTACACAGTTTATTTGAAGTAACAACACATTTATTCATATATCCTTTTCTTAAGGGCAGCCAAAGGAGAATGCTATTAGTTGAGCCTAATTACCAAATAATATAATTTGTGAATATAAACAGAAGTGACCACAATATTTAAGAACTAACACATAATATTTAAAAGTAAAGTAAAAAGATCACAACTAAAAATATTTTTATTTATAAATAATTTAAACTATAACATATATTTTCATACGAGATGTGTTAAAACAAATATGGCATGCTCCACTTTTTGTAGTTTCAAGTAATATGCAATAAATTTATTTTTGAGTACATTTCCCAGACTGCGAGGATAGTTTATTATTTTAGTAAATAATTGTTGTCAGAAGTTACTCTGCATAGTCTATTGCGATTAATTGGTTAATTATTTACTTATTTTAAATTAATGGGTGGTTTTGGTTTGTTTTTTTTTCTGTAACGTAAAGAAGCTGCTGTTGTTGTGGAATTGAATAAACGGTGTCAAAAATATATTAGATACTGTCATTTATGCTCCAAAACCATTGCAGTTGTCAATGTTATTTTTTTTCTCCATGCATCACCATATCTAACTCATTTCAGACCAATTGTGGAGATTGCCGTCTTTGTTTTAACACGCCTCATATATAATTAAGGAAGCAAGAAGGTGAGCTCAACATATATATCTATTATATACTACTTAAGTTGCTTTATTTTCAGTTTTTTGAACGGACAAAGCCTTCTTAATTTCTTCAGCTTCAATTTCTTTTAATCTTGCTTCAATATCCTTGACGTCCAATCCATTGTCCTTATTGTACTTGTAAACAAGTAACAATTGAGTTTTCTCTAGTTCTGGTACAGAAACAAAGAGTGATTGACTCAACTTTAGATCAATGTCATTTTCTTCCCGCAAGATGCAAAAGTAAATAAGGAATACAGACGTACTAAATAGGATTACGGGTGCTTGATACCACAATACGTCGGTTTCGGGTCCCCGCCGATTATATTCCGCTTTCCATTTCGATGCCTCACTGCCAAAATACGGAATTGGCGTCTTATTTACTCCATCTTGTTCCTTTACCTCTGACATCAGACGAATTGAGACATCGTGATTTGTGAGGGCTTTAGGCACAACGGATCTGAAAACAAACAATTGTATACAGGACTATATATTGCATTAAGGGTTTTAAATTTTAGGGTAAGCATAATATAACTGATAGATTCTCTATAATATAACTGATAGATTCTCTCTACCGTATTGTTGTAAAACACCGCAATGAATTCGTATTGATCAATCGTAGCAGCATGTTGAATATTTTTTAAAGACAGAAAACTTATTTGTATATTTTCTAGTAAAATAAAAACACTGCATTCACTAACGTAACATAACCTAAAAAGTGTCGCTGAAAAGAACTGTCAGTTGTCAAAATCTAGTTTAGCCAACAGAGAAGTATTTAGCTATTAGCTAGAACAAAAATAGTTTATGGTAATGGGTCACTTGCACTAAATAAGTAGGGTAAAGCAAGCAAAGAGTACGCACTATCAAAAAGTACGCATCGCGATTTATTCGAAACATATTTTTAAAGCTGACAAAACTGCGATTTCAATAGGTTTTATATGGTCTAAACCGTCAATCAGTAGGTCGTTCACATTACGTGTTGACATTCTGACGTGTTGACATAAAAACATAAAAACATTAAAACCCGTTTAATGTTTTTTTGTAGTTTTAATATTACAATCGAAAAAAACGAATCATGTGTTACAAGATTAGGACTTTATAGCAAGAGTGAGAATTGTTTTTTATTGTTCAGTGATAATTGAAACCATTTTCAAGTGTATGTGTTTTTGTCACTGGATGACATTTTATTAATAATATTATTTATGTCGTCAAATTGGTGCTTTAGCAAAGAGTACTCACCTAAAGAGTCCGCTTGCGTACTCTTTGCTTGTAATAAAAAAAAAACATTTTGTTTTGATTCTGAATTGCTTACTAGAGGATTCTTTACTTCTTGTGTCTGATTCAGGGTACATGAGCTCTGAATTATTCTTATAATGGTTTCAACATTTTAATAAGATAACCCGCGCTACTAAGAAATATCCGTTTAATTCATTTTATAAAACCACTCGTTACATTTAAGCTTAGCCGCTATTAAAATGACTCGAGAATTTGAAGTTTTTCTCTTGAGCTTGGTACCACACACTACTAATAAACTGTAGAGTTTTGATACGGGCTTTTTTGTGCCCTTAAAAAAAACGTATGCTGTAGCTTCACACAATACCAAGTAGCTAAAGTATTTGGTTCTGCCTATTCTAAGGTGGCATCTGTAGAAAAAGCTAAGAAAACATTTTAATTTTTTGAAGTTGTGGAATTTGGTCTTTTCATGACAACGTTTTTGGTGATATTGACTTCGCTTTACAAGAAGTAACGAATTTGACAACACCATCAACTCTGTCACCATGAACTTATACGATTTATAATAACAATAGAGAAACATATCTTGTTCCTATTGTAGCACTACTATGTTTAGCTGGTTTGGCCTATTTGCTACCATCTGAAATTCCCCCACTACCAAAATCTTCAATGCAAAAAAAGCGAAATACAGAAATGTTTTTTAAGTACTTAAGAGTTCTCCTTATGAAAAATAATTAGAATAAAAAAAGGCAGAAAAATTACAAGCAAAATCAAAGAAAGCAGGAAATAAACCCAAAACTGGTGGTAGACCAATGAGTTCAGATATTCAAACTAGTTAACAAGTCTTGCGTTGCCCTCTTTGCAAAGAGGCATACGTTGAGCCACCGGAAGTGGATTTGATCCAATGTTCAAGGTGTGAAACGTGGTGGCACGATAAGTGCTCTGACTACATTGGTTTTGGAGTATTTAATTGTGATTTGTGTAAGACAAATTAACAGTGTATTATATGCGTACTCTTATCTTGTACGAATAAATGGTTGTACGTACTCCTTCCTAGTAGCATGAGTACGCAGAAAAATAATGTTTTATTTTATACTTTTAATATTGTTCACTCACTAAAAACATTAAATTTCGTTTTCCAAAATGTAATTTTTTCATAAGATTGTAATTGAATGTGGGTTTTTTCATTACAAAATTATTAAAATGAAAAGTTTGTTGAGTGCGTACGCTTTGCTTGCTTTACCCTACGTGCTTTTATAGATATATTTTTGTATATTTATTATCTTATGTTGCAAAAGAATATGGACAAGAAAGAGAAAAAGCGCTTATCAACGCCTGTAATTTTTCCAAAAAGTTGCCCCATCATTTAAATTTTCCACCAAATCAAGCAATTTTTACAAATGCTCTCTGAAAATAGGTTTTATAAACAGCAAACTTGTTTATTTTGACTCTGCCCTCAATAAAAGATCATGAAAATCTAAAAAGTATCACCAACATTATTATCTTATCCCCAGTACTTATCTCCCCCACCCAATGGTTCTTAGGGTTAAAATTTTTAATTTTTCATACAATTGAGTATTTTTGAGCTTTGTTTCCGAAAATCTTTAAGGACAAATGGAAAAGAAGCAGATTTAAACAAGCTCCCTCAACAGGCTAGAATGTTTTTTTTTATTCCAAAAACTTGCTGGAACATTTTTTTTTTCAGTAAAAAAGATGAATTGAAATAAAAGTGAATAAATATACTAGTCATACAATGGATGCAAGTTGTCAATTACGAGAAAAAATAATTTATTTAAGAATGAGGTAAGATTTAACATTTTAAAATGAAATAATTAGATGAGGAACAAAAAAAACTCGATTTAGACTTCAGTCGAAACTGTGGCTCGTATTTTATAGTATGTATTTGACTGTAGTTATTGATGGTAGTCTCTAAACTAGTAGCCCAAAATCTTTAGTAATTGACGTTACCATGATGCTTCGTAAAATAAATAGAATATATCCATAAATTGTAATATTATGGTAACCTGATGATAACAATCGCTTTTGTAAATAAATGCAGTCATGCGTTACCATGGAGAAATAAAATACTAATCAAATTAATCGATATCAAAATTAAACGTCTCGGATGTTTTTATCCACCAATTTTGTTGACAGTGATATAATTATTGTTCCACAATAAAAGCGAAAATGGATGAAAATGGATGCATCGATATACAATGGCCAAGTAAACGGATTGCACCTGGCGGTTTGTTCCATCAACCTAAGGTTCAATACACTCCAGAGACGCAAAGAATGTTGAAAGGTTTACTATTTTTTTTAAATGATGGTGTGATCTTTATAAAAATTTCAGTGCACATTCGCCCAGACAGGCCTCTTGAGTAATTAGCATATATTTTACACGGAGTTTTTGCAACATTTTACAAACCAAATGGTGGATATTATAATGTCCATCTTATGGACATTTTGGAACTGTTTGGGTTTTTGTTTTTTACAGCGTCTCTCTTCTAAGTCCTAAATTATTCTTTGATTATAGTTATCACATGTTAGTCGAATTAACAGTATATCAATACAGAGGTACAAAGGTACCTATGTTGCATAGTTGCATGTTCAAGCATACATAAATAATTTTATTTGATGAATATTACATGTTTTTTTATTTGTTAAACATAATTTAATGAAAGCCTAGTTATTTTTTGTTTGAGATTTACTGAAAGTTAATATTATAATTCATTTTATAGCTTTCTGAATGTTTAATAATCAAAGAATAATGATGTGCCATAGTACCTCAAAGTATGAATTGTTACATAGTTTGAAGTTATATCTATAGATAATCACATAGTTTTAGTAAAATTCTTTATTTGATAGATTTTACTTTAAAAAAGTTCTCAGCAATTAAAATATACCCACGTTATTGGTTTTCAAGGCAAATTTTACTAAAAAATATATAGTAGGTATTGTACCTATTATTTTTTGGCAAATATGTGTTTTGTGTTTCATTCAAGTTTTGATGGAAGAGGCTAAACTAACGCTGAGTCAAAGGAAGAAGATGGATTGGTGTCTAAGATCTGGTAATTCTTTACAAGATCTCCCTGAAGAAGATTCGAGAAGCAAGAGTGCCCAAAATAACGTCCCCGTTAGACCAAAAACTTCAAGAAGACGATCTTATTCGGTCATCAAAAACTCCGGAGACTTGGAAAGAGAGACGTAAGTCATTAAACTTGTTGTAGGTATCTGTAGTGAATAAGTATTTTATAAATTAATATAACATACTCTGATTCTGAATTTAAGAGTAGTGCTTACAACGCCGCGCCAATGTGTGGTCGGCAAATGTAGCGTCAATCATTAATGTCATCATTTGTAAAACTGAACTTTAATAATTATGACTAGCAATCGCATTAAATCATAATTTCGAATCCCATTCGTTCATAAATGTTACATTTACACTACTGTGATAGAATGTGGAATAACTGCTTTTGATAGAGAGTAAAAATATTAAAAAATATGTTCATGTAGGTATGATTATAAATACATTACTATTACCCCGACTTAGCATGGATATTCTAGTGAGTCAGGGCAAGTTCTTAGGTATGGGTCGTTCCTTGTTGTGTCGCTATAAGCTGTGTCTTTATATTGAATACATTTATGTAGGCATGATGTTGTCAGTAAACAAAATAAAAAAATACATTTTAGTGACCGGACTTTCTCAGTATCTAAAAGATCGTGAATTTGATTAGGTGTTATTTGAAATGAATTGAATTTGTTTTTTAATGATTGCCTCCATTTTATTTAATTTGAATGAGCTGAACGTAAAAGTAGTTAGTTATCCATGTATCTCTTATTTACCCTTTCCTTATGAAACATTGCTTCCAAATTTTATTTAAAATTATTTTGATAGAATTAATAACTTTGGATACAAACATTATCTTGCATAATTATTATGTATCTATAATGACTTATTATTGTCGAATATATTATTTTTAACAGATTTAAACCAACAAAGAGAATAACAGACCGTGAGATTGTCAAAAAGCATTTACAAAATATAATGGAATTCGGGAAGGATGATGATGGTGAACCTCGAATGGTCAAATTAAATCCAGAAAGATTGCAGAAGACAAAAGCTTTGCCATCTAAAATGGATATGTTACACGAACGTGAGTAAACAATAAACATTTTTATAATTTGATCGAGTAGGTATAATATAAATATTTTTTCAGGGCCCGTATTATAGTGGGAATTCGTTTCGTAAGTTCGATCGTATCTCATATCAAACCATAGAAGAAACATTCACATTCTATCACTTCTTCACAATATTTTTAATAATCCCACTTCGCCTGTTTATCTGAGAGAGCTCTCCCAATCTCTATCACAACATGGGCTATTTCTTCCCTCTATTAACGAGAGAACCCCTTTAATACCCCTTCACCGCTTTAATTTTCTTGCCTCTTTTTTCACAGTAGTACCTGCTCAATTGTGGAATAATTTACTCACTAATGTTAGAGATGCCCCTACTTTATTTACATTTAAATCAAGATTGAAATATCACTATCTAAGTGTTTGAGTTGTTCCTTTCTCATTCTTCTTTCCACCCAATCACCTCTCCTCTCCTCTCTTCATAGTAAAGTGTAATTTTTTTAGTCAATTTGTGTTTTGTTATATATGTTATATACAATTGTATTCTCTTAAAATATGTCCGTGTACTTGTAATTTTCTCAAACTGAACGGTTTGGGTAGGTGGGAAGATATTGTCTTAAGGCAATATGCCCGCCCTTTTATGTACATAAATTGTATATGTATATAATGTGTAAAATAAATAAATAATCACAATCGCCAAAACATCTTAACGACAAAAATAATATTTTGCAGTAAAACGCTTCTTCCGTTTAGTTAATAAAGAATACACTTTGAGAATCAAATTCTGTTTCGATCCTTTATTTTATTGATATTAATTTTACTAGTTGTAAGTAGGGCTTTCAATCTTGACATAAATTTGAGTCTCGAGACTGAGACGAAGCTCGGAGACCAAGTCTCGAAATTTCGAGACTTTTTAAAACTTCGATACTATTAGATACTTGTGACAGTTCGTAAAAAAAAATAGTGCTCGTAATAAATAAATTTCTTACCTTATCAATGACATTCCTAAATAATATGAGTTCGTCCGCAGATTTTTCTTTGATATAATTTCTACGGAGTAAAAATTTTACTTCTTTATCTGCGTCGTAAGCGTCTGATTTCCTCGAATTTCACATTTTCAGCTGTTTCTGTCGTGTTTTTCGATTATCGATAGTAGTTTTTTTGTTTTGTACGGAACATCTGAGGTAGTCCACTGGAGGGTGTTTCCTGAGCAAAGTTTCCTGAAAATGTACAAAAAAATAACAAAAAACATTTAAATAAAAACGGACTTCTTTGAACGACGTCACTGGTTCATATGAATCAACCAATGATAAGAGAGTTATGGAAGATTTCTGGTTTGCTTGCTGTGAATGGACCGGACCAATGAAGAGAACTGATCGAGAATAAGCGGAAAAGAACCTCTGACGTCACACGCGGAGTTATTTCATAAATACGAAACTTTAAAATATCGTAGCGCTGATAATAAGAAATACAAAAAATGAAAATAAAATACATGTAGAGCGAATGGACGGCTAAAAGGATCTGCGATCCTCATTTGTTGATAAATTACGGGGGTAGAGAATGCGTTCATAATCGGGTCTTAAAATTTCGATACTAGCATCTCGCGA